>NW_007231782.1:0-6954 GCF_000164805.1 Carlito syrichta | reverse complement strand
TAATTAATCTATGCATTCAACACATATTTATTGAATGTCCCAGGTTGGCTCTAAGCATGGAGCAGAGCAGTGAGCCTAAGAGGCAGAATATCTGCATCACGGAGCCGCCTTCCTGTAGTGGAGAGTAGCCATAGGGTAGATGCCCAGGAGTGAGTTCCACTCTCAGTCCTTTTAAGTCAGGAAGAAAGTCTCCCTCTGGCGAGGAAGGCTCACTTCGGTACCAATATGTCTTTTTTTTTTTTTTGAGTCAGAGTCTCATGCTGTCACCCAGGCTGGAGTGCAGTGGCATGCTCACAGCCACTGCAACCTCGACCTGCTGAGCTCAGGCAATTCTTCCACCTCAGCCTTCCAAGTAGCTGGAACCACAGGTGTGCCCCACCATGCCTGGTTAATCTTTTGATTTATTGGAGAGATGAGGTCCCGCCAAATTGCCTAGGCTGATCTTGAACCTCTGGGCTCAGGCCATTCTTTTGCCCCAGCCTCGCAAAGTGCTGGGATTACAGGCATGAGCCACTGCACCTGACCTGAAAATAACTAATTTGTAAAATAAAAAATACTTTTTGCAAAGGCCTTTAATGTCTGACTGAAATGAGACAACTGCATTCATACTTCTGCATTCGATCTGTTGTGATGTCCTATACCACATGGTCTCTGGAAACCATCGCTGAAGAGCAATAAAGGTAAATAATGTCTTAATATTACTATGGAAATGGTTTTGATCTTATGGGCCCCCTGAAAGCGTCCTGGGGACTTGCAGGGGGTCACAGGACCACATTTTGAGCAAACTGCTCTACTAATGCATTTAATTTTTCCCAACAGCCTGACACAAAGTCTCTGGACGTGCTGACATTTTAGATAACATTTTGAAATTCAGTCTTTTTTTTTTGTACAGCATTTTAAAGGAAGGGGCAGACGCTTGCAATATTTGGATGGATGGAGAAGTCATAACATGTAGGATGAGAGCTTTGAATTGTTTTAAAACATCATTTTAACATTCTTTTATTTCCAGAGCCTGGCCCATAACAGTCTGATGTCGTACTCACAGATAAGGGAGGTGGGCAGTGCCCGCTCCAAGCTTTCAGATATGCTCCTGTCGGCCTTAGTTCACTCCCCTCATCCTTAGGGGGTCTGGCTTGTCAGCTGTTTCTTCTATGGTACCAGCAATGGCTATTAGATAAGACTGGCCCACCAGGGAGTGGGGATGGGGGGGGAGGAAGCAGGAAAAAATGCCCATTTTTTTTTTTTTTTGAATCAGAGTCTCTCTCTGTCACCCAGGTTGGAGTACAGTGGCACACTCATAGCCTCCACAGCCTCGACCTGCTGGGCTCAGGCAATCTTTCCATTTCAGTCTTCCAAGTTGCTGGAACTACAAGCATGTGCCATCATGTCTGGTTAATTTTTTTTGATTTATTGTAGAGATGAGAATTTGCCAAGTTGCCCAGGCTGGTCTTGAACTCGTGGGCTCAGGCAATCCTCCACCTTGGCCTCCCAAAGGCGTGAGCCACTGTGCCTGATCTATATATTTTTTAATAGTTAAAAAAATTTCAAAAGAATAATATTTCATGACACATAAAAATTATATGAAATTCAGATTTTGGTGTCAGTAAATAAGGTTTTACTGGAAGGCCAACCTGCTCATGCATTTATTTACGGTCATTTTTGCCCTGCCCTGAAAGAGTTGAGTAGTTAGAGATACCTATTTACTAATGACTTTTGTAGACAAAGCTCACCAACCCTATTCAAACTGATTCTCAGTCATCCTGAATGACAGGAGAAGATGGATTGAGTTCAGACATGGATGCACACTTTCCTGATAACTGACTTTGTTAGACCTAATTAAGCTCTCACAATTTCAGAAATATCAGACACTGTTCCAACACCAGTCAGGAATGGTCCCATAAGGGTTTTAGGGTTTATAAGCATCATTAAATATTGCAGTAGAGATTGCTCAGCCACTTGAATGATCTGCCTTGAAGGTACTTAATATTTTCAAGTAAATGCCCAAGTTGGGGTTTTGCACATAAGTTGAAGAATTTGCTAATTTCTCTGTCACTTGAGTTTGGCACCATGCACAGTTGGGACCCCTCAGTGTTTGCTTGTTTTTCTTTTGTCTCACCTCTAGGAAGGAGCATGTTGCTGAGAATAGCCGTGCATTTTGCAGACAGACCCACCTGGGTGAGATCCTGGCTTTGCCATGGACTAGCTGTGTGGTCTTGTTCAAGTGGCGTAACCTCTCAAAGCTTCCCTTTTCTTATCTGCAAACTGGCAATAGCAGGCGAGGGAGGGTCTACCCTGCAAGCTGAGTATTGACACAAGATACTGTGTGCTCAGCACCTGGTGAATTCATTGCATGCAAATTTCCTCTTCTGTGTTTCTTTGTGGATTGATGGAGTGATTCAGAGTTATTTGCTCATCTGGGGTGGTTGTATCTTACCTCCCCCCACCACACACACACAGAAGGAGATGTGGGCCCACGAGTAGCCCTTCAGCATATTAACTAAGACATCTGTTTTCACAGCCTATCCGCACACGGGGCTGTTGTGGATTCGTTGGCATTAGTATACCAATGGTGTACCAGAATCATGGCTTTGTACAAGGTGGGGCATCCATCACTGACGTCCTCTGGTTCTATCTGACCCACACAGCTTCCAAGACATCCTGGATGGCAAAACTCCCCCTCTGTTATTTCAGGAAGTGTAGTTCCTTTCATTTCATTTGTAAAAATGGCCCTTAAAAGGAAACCAAAACCTCACATCCTAAACTAACCCCGAAGGTGTTCTTCTACATTTGTCCACAGATGAGGTAAAAACGTTCCCTTCTAGAGTTTTCTTAGCACCAAGGTGTTTTGGAAACACAGGAAGGGCTGGCTTCTCCAAGTGCTGAAGAGATGGGAGCCTTCCTCTCACATCGCTGGCTCTCAGAAGCTCCCAAAGCGCCCAGTTTTCATCACCTTTATGTGAAAGATGGAGCGTGGGCAGGGTTTCCACTGAACTGCCTGCCTCAAACCACATTTAAGCGAATCTGGGCTTTGGAGTCAGACCCACCAGTGTTTCCTTACTATTTCCTTACCTTGAGTAGATGCCTTAATTTTCTGGAGCCCAGGTTTCTCCTCTGTAACAAGAGAGCTGGAGGAAAGTCACCATTTCAGAAGACCATCAGGATTAAATGCTACAGTGTTGGTTTCACATCTTGCAAGGAACAGCAGTAAATGTAAGTGGCAAAGGTGTGGCTTATCCGCAGACAGCGACTCCCAAGTCCATGTCCTTAACCACCATGCGACAACACAGCCACTCAGCAATGTTCCTCTCACCTTCTTGTCATTTTTTCAGAGGTTTGTTCAAAATATCAGCTAATTAGGCGTGGTAATGCCAAGCTCGCTCCGACAGAGAATGATACTCGGTGGCCAGCTAGCCTAAGAGAACAGCAAGTCTCCAGGTGACAGGAGCAGCAGTTTCAGGACCTTGGGACCTCTTTGTCCAAGCAGAGCGAAGCATGGAGGACAGTTGGGATTGCACCTGCTTCAACACAGGCCCCAGGCGCTCTCTCCCCTGCTCACTAGGCTACACCATCCTGTCTGTCCTTTCTCACCACAGTCACTTTGCAGTTGTGACCCCAGGAGATGAGACTTCTTCCCCTCCAAAGTGCAGGTGACATCACCTGGGCAGTAGGGGCTTCTGGGTGAGGCCGACTGCCTTGTGACTGGCTGAGGTTTAAGCAATGCCTGCTTACCAGCCAGCTGGTGCCAACTTCAGGTCATTTCCTTTCCCCTCCTCTAACTTATTCCCACCCTCTTCACCTGGTCATTTTGTCCACTCTGCCCTTTTCGGGGTAGATTAGTGAGAAAAACATAGGTCTTCAAGTTAGACTACAAATTTGGGCTCACTATCATCATGTGTGACTTCTGACAATTATTTAACCTGAGTCTCGGTTTCCTCATCTGTGAAATAAGGAGATGATGCCTGTTTCAGAATTTCTTAAATTCCTTCCATGGAGTACTGGTTTGGTGGGATATCCCAAGTGTCACATGAACAGAATTACATCATCAGGAAAGTGTGAGCAATGCTTGGTGAGGCAAAGATCAAGACACTTCTTCACTGCAGGCCCTCTCTTCTTAACAATGCGAATCTTCAAGAGGGGGAAGATATTCAACATTTCCAAACTTACATTACCACTTTTTTTTTTTTAAACAAAAGGAACATACCCTTAGACATAAAAGGTGATGTAGTGTAGTGGTTAAGGACACAGACTTGGGAGCCAGGTTGCCTGAGTCCAAGCCCCACTCTTGTCACTTACTAGTTGTATCAGCTATTTACTGCAGCATAACAAATGACCACACACACAATGGCCAAAAACAATGCATGTTTGTGATCTCGTGGTTGCTGTGGTCTGAACTCCAGGAGAACTGAGCTGAGCCATTGTTTCAGTGTCTCTCCTGAGGCTTCAATCAAGATGTTGGTCAGGGTCGTGTCTCATCTGAAGTCTCTGCAGGGGATGGATCTGCTTCTAAGCCCATGGGGTGGGTGGCAGGCAGGACTCAGTTCCCTGTGGGCTGTTGGCTGGAGACAGCTCTTAGGTTCTTGCTCCGTGGGCTTTTCCAACACAGCAGCCTGCTTCATCAGAACCAGCAAGGGAGAGAATCTGCTAGAAAGATGGAAGTCACAATCCTAGGTAGCCTAATCACAGAAGTGACAGTCTGTCAGCACTGCCATATTCTATGGGTTAGAAGAAGTCACTAGGCCAGCCCACACTCAAGGAGAGAGACTACTAGTCAGGGTCATTGGGGGCCATCTAAGATTACGCCTATCACACTGGTTATGTGACTTTGGGCAAAAATGAACTCTTCTTATTTGTAACATTGGGATGATAACAATTATATCCTCTTTATAAAGTTGTGATTAGATGAACATATATAAAGCAATGTCTGGCAAATAACAGACCTATATAAATATTAGCTTTTATTGTTACTTAAACCAGTGTCCGGCACAGAGAGAAAGCACAGTAAACATTGGTTGAATAAACGAACCAAGGGATGGACTAGCAATTACATGGAACACGCTTTGGAAAGGCTGCCCTACTTAGGAACACTGCCAGGATGAGATGAATAAGCTGTATGAAGCACCCAGTGCAGTCTTCAGGCACATGCTAGGTCTCTAGTCAAGGTCACTTTCCCTCTGACTTCCAGGTTTGGATGTTCAGGCTGAGACTTAAAGCCCCAGCGAGGTCAGGTCCAGTTTCTCCCTCTGTCTCCTCCTCCTCCTGTCCCTCTTCCTCTTTCTTTTCCCTCCCCCACACCTTCCTACACCAACAGTCCTTTTCTCGGTACAGAGCCTGCTTGGTGCCATCAGCAGTCAATTGGATGGATTTAGAGTCTGTCGTATTTAGTGATCTGTCACAGAAACAAAGAACTGAGTACCACAGGTTCTCACTCATAAGTGGGCCCTGAACATTGATCATAAGACTACAAGAAAGAGATTGGCAGTAGTGGGGTATGGAGAGAGTGCTCACTTCATCAATAAGTGTACCTGATCTCAAACCAGGTGAAGTGGGGACCAAACTTTACCTGTACAATGGCCATTTGTATACCTAACCCTGAATTGTACCCCACATCTTTAAACAAAAATTTTTAAATACAATATTTTCAAACACATAAAATCTGAGAAAATGTATGATGATTAAATTTGTAATACAAAAAATATTAAAGACTATTCTTAAAATAATTATGTTACCAAATCAAAAGTTGAATCTACACAAAGAAAGAATACTAGACATTGTATGTATAAATAAATTACAAGAAAAAATACATTTTAAAAGATTTGCTATTTATACTAATTTGTATTATGTCAAGTTACAGCACTTTTTGACTTCCCATATCTATATGCTTCCTTTGTTTTCTCCAAGTTTTGAATAGTATATCCTCTTCCACAAAACCATTGTTGAGGAGCAAAGATGTCACTGATGATTTTGCTCCCTCACAGAGTTATGCCCTGAAAACTTTTCCATCTGTTCCCAATTCAGGGAGGATACCAAGTCTCTCCCCCCCCCATTATGAATGTTGTTTCTTCCTTTCAACACTTTTGACTTCCCACTTCCTTTTGACTTCCCATATCATTATTGCTTTTGTTTAAAACCCTGTATCTTTTCTCACAGCTGATGGGATGAGCTTAAACTTAAATTGATGGATACCATGAGAATTCTTAAAGGTTGTGAATAGTAAGAAGGCATATAACTGAAATCTTGAGCTTTTGCAATAACAGTTTAATAAAGGTTATTAAGCATTTGCCCATGATTAAAAGAGTGTATATACTATTCAAAACTTGGAGAAAACAAAGGAAGCATAAAGAGAAAAAAAATAACCCCTAGTTTACAGCCACAGACCAAGATAACCAATGTCTATATTTTGGTACATTTTCTTCATTCTTTGTGTCTTTTAAAGTGAAGTGTGTTCAGATGTTACCTGTACCCATCCTATAGCTCCTGTTTCCATATGAAGTCTCTCTATTACTCTCTGTCAACTCAGGTGCAGATTTCAGACCCCAAAGACTCCTCTTCCACAAAACCACTGTTGAGGAGGAAAGAAGTCACTGATGATTTCACTCCCTCACAGAGCTACACCCTGAAAACTTTTCCCTCTGTTCCCAATTTCAGGGAGGATACCAAGTCTCTCTCCCCTCCCTATTATGAATGTTGTTTCTTCCTTTCAACACAAAGGCTCAACATCTTCTCAAAGTGAGCTTAAGCCTAGATGTGACTATCCCTACAAGTAATTCTTATACAGGTACTAGGAAATTAAATTTTTCTATACTTTTATACCAGCTTGGAAATTATCAAAACCTTTGAGCATGAGCTTTGCTCTCAAGGACTAAGCCAATCCCTGCAACTATCCATTGGGTCAATGGCGTGTCAAACTTCAGGAGTAAGAGGAAGAAAAGGAAACAAAATGACATTGTGATAGAA
>NW_007231781.1:0-13432 GCF_000164805.1 Carlito syrichta | reverse complement strand
CATGTGGCATTCAGTTCTTTCTTTCTGTTATAGATCATTGAGTGTGATAGACTCTGAAACCATCCAAGTTGCTGTGTAGTCCATGTGGAGTATTATGCAGCCATTAAGAGGGGCAAAAATATGGACTTCCGTTGTTTATAATATGATTAATGCTGCAAGTGAAACCTATTGGCTGGAAATAAAGTGTTTTCTGGTATACGGCTCTTGCTGGTTTAAAGAGAAAGACTGTTTTTAGCTCTAGAAATATTTTGCAAATTTTTTTTCTCACCAAAATTTTCTGAGATGGCTCCTGCAGCTAGCTTATTAGAAATCGTATATTCTACAAAAGCATACAGTATCTAAAAGTAAAATATTTAGTGAAATTCTCCAGAATCTTTTTGAGTCATTGATCTATCTTCCTTTAGCAACTCAAAGGATTTTATACTGTCTTTTTAAATTTATGTCATAAATATTAAATAATCTTATTATCATTGAATGGAAAGTTATTTTAAAAACAAGAAGCCTTCCCTTAATTAACTCTTTGATTAAATGTGACCATCTTGAGACTATCAGTAACATTCAGCATAGCCACTTCCTAAGACAGGCCTAGCTGGAAACAGAGAAGAAGAAGTAAAAGAGAGGGAGAGTGAACAAAGGAAAGCAGAAAATTATTCTACACATTCTATGGTGTGTAGGGCTGTAGTATTGAGTAAAAACTTTCCATAGTTACTGTTGTGATAATTAGCAGTAGTACGATACATTCTGGGCGTTCTAAGTTGAAATTATTGCCTCAGTTCATACTCCCACTGTTATATCCCAAAGTTCTGCTACCATATGCCTTTGAGTTTTCATGCTCAGGAAATACATTTAGTTGAATTGTTTGATTTAGTTCTTTCCATTTTCTCAATATCTGTCTGAAATTATGCATCAATTTCATCTTTTTTAGTAGTCTTTTAGACTCTTAGAAGAAGCCTCTAACATCTTAGACAGTGTTCATGATCTGCAAGGTATGATTGGAACAATTTTTTAAAAGTTACTTTGTTACTTATGACTGTTCCTAGAAACTTCTGCATGGGAGAAGAAATTGTATTATATGCCTATCAAATCTTGACTCCAAAAATTTATAGATATCTATCATATTAGTGGAATGTGCTTATGCTAGTTTGACTTCAAATATGGAATTATATATGGATTTATGAGATTGATGAATGTTAAATATACTATAAATATATTATCTATATTATTTAAACATTTTATATACTTTAAATATGACAGATTTTAAATATAGCAGATATATTTTCATATTTTTCCTTAAATATATATACTTTAGTTATATTACATATTATTATTAGATAATTAGATGATGAGTAGAGTTGAAAGAACATAAAAATGGATTAGTAATGTACTTTCTCAAGGGCAAAAGACTTTAAGAAAAACATGAGCACCCAAAGAAAGTGACTATTATTCTTAAGAAAACTAACCCTGAAATACAATGAATAGACTGTTGGACTATTCACTAGATATGGTATTTTCTAGCATAAGGTGGTAAAAATGAAGTCCAGAGAGAAAAATGCTCAGGAAATAATTGTATGACACAAGTCAGCAACATCAAGATACTTCAAATATAAAAAAATTCAGATAGTTTTAAGTAATATTTTGATTGTATTGTGTTAAGAAATTGGACAAATGGTTTACTACTTGAATTTGGAAAGAGGAATTAGAGGTATAAACTGGATCACTGGTAAGGCCATACTTGATCCAGTATTGTGATCCCAGTGAAAATCTTTGTGAGAAAACTTTGTAACCCTAGACATGGAAAGACAAAAACAAAACAACAACAAAGGATGGCATTCAACATTTAAGTCCATAAAATGTATATTAACAGATTTTAACAGAGTAACATCAGTAATTATGCCTCAGATATGAGTAAGATCTTAGAATATGAAAATATTTCCAAATTCATTAGGTTTTAATGAGCTTCACCAAAGAAGATCTATATTGTAGACTTTAGTTTGAATCATGCTCCTTCTTCCATGAAAAAATTTCAAGCAATGGTTCAAGATGAGCCGTAAAATATACTTATGTGTTCTGCATAATGTAAAATACTGAATATTAGATTTTGTTATATAATTGAAATCTATTATGTTTTTGTAATTATTTCAATTATAGAAAGCCATTATGTGTAGTTTATCCATTAAACTATATCTAATAGTGGCTAGTGATTCTGTCAAATAATACTTAAATGCTCTTATAACTTTTATTTATTGAATGTCTACCATATATCAAACATTTCACATACTTTATCTCTGATTTCAACACAAACATTGCCAAATATGTTTTATAATCTCTGTTTTGTTCTCTTACACAAATGAAGATTGAGAGTCAAATTATTTATACAACTAGTACAAGAACACATATATAAAAAAACTAAAATAATTCTAATGATGACCAATTGATAACTATTTAATGAATGTATCTATTCTGTTAAATTTTGAACGCTATGAAAGTAGGTATTCTGTCTTATTTATTTAAAAAATATCGGTTGGACTGTATTTTCAGATGTTGAATGCAGCAATTGACTGCATTCTGCATTCATTTGAGTTTCCTGTTGTACACATATTGGCTATATTTAAATATGGGATCCTAAGCTGGTGTACAGTGGCACAGTCATAGCTTACTGCATCCTGGAATTCATGGGGCAATCCTCCTGCTCCATCCTCCTGCCCCATGGGGCAATCCTCCTGCCCCAACCTCCCAAGTTATTTATGAACCTAAATACCACATAAATAATGTCAGTTGGGTTCAAAGTTTTTTTGGTACTCCCTCTTCATATTTGTTTTGAGAGTTAAATTTGAGTCATTTTAGGAGCGTTTTCTCAGTTGTGCTATGTATTTGTCACTTGAAGGTGGAGTTGGATTAAAGATCACACAAAACATCACTCAAAGATAACTCCAGAGACTATAGTGGGTGTTTAACATAAAAATGCATTTTAAAATGAAATATGTGATGAAGTAAGAAAAAACTTTACTGTATATTTATAATATTGTGCTGAACACACATCCCAAAAGAGACATATATGCATAAACTTTAATATGGAGTATACAACATCAACAACAACAAAGCAAAGAACCCCAGTAAAAAGTGGGAAAGGATATGCTCATTTTCCTAAAGAAGTCATACAAATGGACAACACACATACAAAAAAGCTTAACATCATCAATCATCAAAGAAATGCAAATTCAGACTACAATCAGATATCATCTTACAACAGTTGGAATGTCTATTACTAAAAAGTCAAAAGCAACAGATGCTGAACAGGATGCAGACATAAAAGAATGCTTATACACTGCTGGTGGGAATGTAAATTAGTATTGTCTCTACAGAAAACAGTATGGATATTTCTCAGAGAACTAAATGTAGAACTACACTTTGATCTAGCAATCCCATTATTGGGTATCTACTCGAAGGAAAAGAAATAATTATATCCAAAAGATACCTGCACTCATATGTTTATTGCAACACTATTCACAATAGCCAATCATGAAATCACCCTAAGTTAATGGGTCCTAAGTGTCCATCAACAGTTAATTAGATGAAGAAAATGTGGTATACACACACACACACACACACACACACACACACACACACACACACATACACACAACACACACCATGGATTACTACTCAATCAAAAAAAACAAACAAAAATGAAATCATGTTTTTTGCAGCAACATGAATAGAACTAGAGATCATTATCTTAAATGAATTAACTCATCCTAAATGTAATAACATTATCTTAAGTTAAATAACTGAGAAACAGAAATTCAAATGTTCTCACATACAACTGAGAGCTAAATAATGTACACATAGAGTGTGGAATGATAGACATTGGAGACTCAGAAGGGTTGGGGTGGGAAGAGGGTAAATGAGGACAGAATACTTAATGGATACAATGTATATTATTTAGATGACAAATATACTGAAAGATCAGACTTCACCACTCCATAATATATCCATAAAAATTGTACTTACCTTCCATAAATTTATACAAATATCAGAGTACTTGAATGTAATCAACATTCATTTAGGTTATTTATTTTAAATATAATTTTGAAAAATCAAACCCAAGGGATCACTAGCTATAATCTGAATATATGTGATCTCCAGAAATTTAGAGCATGTAGTTTTGAATGTAAAGGATTTTTTATTCCTTACATTCCAACAGCACACCAAGAGGTATTTAAAAATTTACTGTACTCTGACAACATGCTATTTGCAAAGGTCAATTATGTATAAATATTAAACAAATAGTATCAGTTCATTAGCAATAGTGCCAGTTTATTATAACCTAATGTGGGTTAAGCTATGTCACTCAGCCTTTTGAAGATACTTGTAGTTGGCAGAATTCTAAGATAAACACTATCCCTTATTCCCTTTTTTATTATCCCAGTGATTTTGTCATATAATTTAGCAAAACTGTTTTTCATATACAATTAAATTTGCCAATTTGTTAACCTTGAGATAGGGAGATTATCTGAGTGCTCCTTATTTAATCACAGGAGCTTTTTGGAATCAGAGCATTTCTCTCTGGTCGACAGAACCAAAAGTCAGAAAGAATGGAGGAATTCAATGTGAAGAGGTTTCTTTTTTGCTGAGATGAAAAGGACCATGGAAGAAGAACTGGCACAACCTCTAGAAAATCAGAGAGGTCTGGCTGGGCATAGTGGCTCACACCTATAATCCCAGCATTTTGGGAAGTCAAGGTGAGAGGATTACCTGAGCTCAGAGGTTCAGGACCAATTTAAGCAACATGGTGAGAACTCTTCTTTAAAATAAATAACAACAACAACAAAATCTGGGCACAGTGGTGCATGCCTGTATCCAGGTTACTTGGAGGTTGAGACAGAAGGATCGCTTGAGCCAGTTCATCGAGGCTGTGGTGGCCATGAGCATGCTACTGCACTCCAGCCCGGGCAAAAGAGTGAGACTCCGATTTCAAAAAAAAGAAAGAAAGAAAGAAAGGAAAAAAAGAAAAGAAAACCAGAGTGGTCTAAGCTCAATACTGAGAAAGAAAATGGAGTGGAATTCAGCAAAAACCAGAAGGAATGTAAGTGTATTCTTCCTCAGAACTTCAATGTAAGCTCCCAGCCCAGATAATATCTTGACTTTGGCCCTGTGAGATACTGAGCAAAGAGCCACGTGAATTCACCTGGAATTCTGAACTAAGATACTGCGAGATAGTGAGTAAGCATTGTTTTAAACTGCTATTTTTTGACAATTAGCACAACAGTCTCTAAATACGGTGACAGTTATTTGATGGGAATTCTGTTGGGGTGCTTTAGGCAGACGTTGAACCGATAGTGGGATAAATTTCTCTATGGGTTCAACATATCTTATCTCAAGGTCTTGAGTTTATCTTTTGTGGTTCCTGGGTGAACGCAGGCAAATGGGAAATACTGGGTAAGCTTTGATACCTAAGCACAAAATGTGTACGATAAAATCAAAATAAGAAACTCCTGATGTTTTTGTTTGATTTGATTGTCCGTTTGCTTGTTTTTCAAGTCTTTACAGATTTACTGGTACAAGTACAGTTGTGATGCAAACATGGAAATATCATGCAGTGGTGAGGTCTGGGTTTGTGTACCCATTGCCAAAAGAGAATACATTGTGCTCAACAGGTAGTAATTTATCCCTCAATAGCCTCCCACCTTTTGTCATCTACAATCTCTATTTTTCACTGTGTATGTCTATGTGTGCTCACTTTTTCAGCTCCCAATTACAAGTAAGAACTTGCAGTTTTTGACTTTGTTTCTGTGACATTTATTCTTTTTCCTTTTTCTTTCTTTTTATTTTTGAGTGGGAATCTCACGACGTCACCCAGGCTGGAGAGCTAGTGGCACACTCACGGTCACCCCAACGTCGACCAGGTGGGCTCCAGCGATCCTTCCGCCTCAGCCTTACAAGTAGCAGGAACGACAGGAGTGCTTCACCATGCCCGGTTAATTTTTGATTCATAGTAGAGATGAGGTTTCGCCAAGTTGTCTGGGCTGTTCTCAAACCCGTGTGACATTCCTCTAAGAAAACTGTCCTTCAGTTTCATTCCTGTTACTGAAAAATACATGATTTCATTCTTTTCTATGGGTGAGAAAAATACCTGTTTAAAATGTTAATTTGTCCTACCTGGTTAAAATCTTAATATTAGGTGAAGTCATTGTCTCCAAAACCTACAGTTATATTACAATTTAGCTCAAAATGTATAAAGTGACTGCACTATACCTGGTTTGGTGCTATCCAAGCCAGATTGAATAGCACAATGTAAATAATAATACACCAGGAAGCAAAACAGTAATCTGAAGTGATCTAGGGTGAGATTGTAGAAAATTAGAGAAAACCATGGTCTGCATTTGTAGGATAAGGATAAACAGAAGACAATTGGTGAGGGTTTTGGGGGGTGTTGCTTCTTTTTAGGTATATTAATTGTTAATTGCCCAGATATTACCAATTCCCATATTGTTGAGGTATCTATATCTTTGATATTTATTGAAATTAACTTAAAGGCCACACAGTATAGTAGAAAATTGATAATAATATCAAATAATTCTTAAATTAAGGGGAATTATATTTTTCTAATTCTTTGCTCTGATGTCTTCTTGTCAATAGTTTTGTGTTTGCCTCCTGCACCTCCCATCTCTTTCCAAGTTCAAGTTGCTAAACTGGACACTCCTTTTCTTTCCCCACATCCTGCTCTTATAAGGTCTCTGTGGAGCAATAATATAACAATACTTTGAAGCAACTAAAGAGGATCTATATTAATGTGTAATATAGCTAAAATATAATGTCACACTTAATTTTAAGAAGTTTCAGTCTTTTTTTCTATAGATATTTTACTTAGAGCCCTAATAATTAAAGTTCTATTATCCCTAACTTTTGCCTCCTTTCTAACTCAGTGTTTTGTAAATTTCTTATATAAAATGTGTAAATATTGTACTGCATCACCCCTAGATTAACAGATTGTACCTGTAGTGCTTTAATTCATAACCAACAATATCAAAGGAAAACATCTTATGACATCTAGAAGCAAACCAGATTGATGGATATTGGAACAGAGGTTACCTAGGAACTTGCAAGAGCCTCAAGGTAGTTTTCTTTTTAGAGTAATGGAAGTGTCCTATACATTTATAAAAGTAGTAAGAAAAAAAATAAGCAATATAAAAATGAGCAAAAAATATTAACAGTCACAAAACAGTGTCCAACATTTAAACAGGCTCCACACCATCACCATGCTTCAGTGGTGATGCAGAACAACTGGGATGTCTATGTATTTTTGTTAGGAATTTTAAAAAATGGTGCAGTCACCTTTCAAAACTATTTGGCAGTCTGATGTCTACAATATGAACTAGTGTGATCAGTTTTCTGATGCTGCAACACAAATGACTACAATTCCAGTGACTTCAAATAAGACTCATTTATCAGGGCACAGTACAATGTGTCAGAAGTCTGAGTAGGCCTGACTGGGTTCTCTGTTTAGATTCTCACAAAGTTGAAATCAAGGTGTTGGGGGGATGAGAGTTTTATCTGGACCTCTGGAAAAGAATATTCTTCAAGGCTCCTTCTGGCCATGGGTGGAATCCAGTTTTAGGTGGTTGTAGGACTGAGATCCCTGTCAAAGGCCTCTCTTAGTTACTTAGGAAGCCCACATTTCTTTTCCCATGATTCCTTCCAACTTTCAACCAGCTATGATTACCATGTTACTCTCACATTTCAAATCTCTCTTACTTCTGATACTTACCATAGAACATTCTCTGCTTGTAAAAGACTTTGAGACTGCCCTGGTGGAGCAAAGTGCTTGAAGTTTTCCAAACATCCTTGGGATAAATATCCTGCTGTCTTTGATTTGTTACTGGGCACTGCCTGTGTCAACTGGGGTAGAAAGAGGGGAGTGATGATGAGGAAGGGACAGACAGGAAGACACAGGAACAGGCAAAGGTTTTAAAGATACAAAAGAAAAGGTAGAATCTCTTTAAAATATTTGAAAAACAGTTAATGGATTTTACAAAGACTAAGCATAAATTCTCTGTTACTAGGGTTCGGGACATGCATAAAGTTCTGTTGCCCAGTCCCAGGAAAATATATATTGCCGCTGCAGAATAGAAAAGCAAAACTATTTGCACCCTGAGAGAGGGGAAAAAAATGCTAGAGCCAAGGTCCTGCAGTGATATGAAATAGATGTCTGCTGGTATTATGTGAGAGAAGGAAAAATTTATTCTTTCCAAACCACACAACCCCACTCCTAAATTCAAGGCAAAATTTGGCTGTGAGGATGCAAGTGTAGGGACACTGAGAAAACGCCACCCTCAAGGCCCACACAAAGTCCTACTTAAGCCTGAAGATGAGTAAGAGGAAACAAACAAACAAACAAAATCTCCCCCCTTCAACACGAGCCTCTAAACAAATAAAGAGCAACAGCTGTCTAAGGCTAGGAAGGAGGCAAGCCCTTTGTGGTAAGGGCTTGAGATAGTACAGAGGACTATAGATGAAAAAAGAACACCGAGAAAAACCCTCTGGCACCCAGACCCCACATAAGCACCAAGGTAATGGCATCTCACCTCTGGAAGAATCTCATTCTCATGGTGGAGAGAAAATAACTACAAAAGTAACAAAACCAAAACCTAACTCAGCTGCTGACTAGAGTGTCTAATTCCCACACTAGTGGCCTCACAGAGAAGAAGCTGCCCATTTCTGGCTGTAAGTCATATTGGAGGGGCTTTCAATGTATAAACATGACTAAGTTGAACTACAAATCCTAGAATTCCTTTTAAAAAATGTTTCTTTTTAGCATGAACCTCAGGGGAGAGTCATGGGAGATTTGGAGTTTATTTTTTAAAAAAGCAATCATTTCTGTAACTTATACAGATTGCTTGATGATACGCCAACTCGTTTCCATGAGCATAAAGCAGCACTGAGTCTTCAAGAGCACAACCATTCCCTAATGTTTCTTGAACTTCTCTAAATCCTCACCAGTTGTGTAGGTTTAGCTTTGACAAATGGCACCAATGTCTGCAGAATATCATTACTGTCAAGAACAGAGGCAAGAAGACATAACATGGGTTTCAGTCCAGTCTTGTAGGGTTTCAACTCATGCTCATGGATTCCAGCCTGGCCCTAATCTCTTTGAGTTTACATTTAGTTTTCTTTCCAAGTTGCCTTCCCTGTGTAATTTAAGCTCCAGCATCACATAAAAGCCTTATGGTGACTGCCTAACCACGTCCCACAGTTGCATATCACCTATTTTCTATAACAAAATTGGGTTTTCAGTTTGCTTTCACATATTCAACTCTGCCTATTTACATGCCATACAACTACATGTTTCCAAATACTAATCCATGAAAAACAAAAGTCCCTAAACAAAGTGGGAAAAAAATGTAGCTTTGGCCAACTAATTGATCATAATAAACTCTCATTTCTCTGAACAGTCCTTGTCACTTTTACTTCATCAATTACAAATATTCTTTGGGATAAATTGATACCAATTGTCTTTATTAAAAGATAAGAACATTGCTGAGTCTTTTGATATCAGTGACATATGACATAATTCATTTTCACCATTGTGTTGGTTTTGTTTCAATGCCTGACCTAGAAAAATATGCTATCATGACTTCTGATTATTAAGGTGGATGAAGTACCATAAAAGCAAAATTACACAGACAGAAATCTAATCATGGTGACACTTTTCCAGAGAGGATAGGTATATTATCAAGAAATTTCCAAGCCTTTCTAATGTGACAAAAAAGAACTTCTGATATAGACCAAGCAAGACAAATAACAAAGAAGGAGTGATGTTAAAACCTCATTAACAGTGTGAAATACTCTTAGCTGCTCTGACAGCTAAAGTGGTAATTAGCTCACACTTTTCTACTTAAACTTCATCACATTTCTGATAAGCACGATGGTCAAAAGTTTACTTCTTTAAGTTAAGAGGGTCATTTGCATGAGTGTCCTTGGTCTAGAGAGACATAGAGCTCTGGGACCCCTGGAGGCAAGAGAACTTCATAATGGTGAAAATGTCAAACATCTTGACAGTTACCAACTGCAGAATCAACTGTGAAGGTTCATATTCCCAGGTTTAATGAACCATCCTCTTCAGCTCAATTACCTAACTGCATTTTAAGGGTTTGCTATTTTCTTGGAGTGTAATTTATATTGGCAGACTTTGGGAATTGCCTCAGCTCTGAAGTTTTAGCATCTACATAAACTTTAGGGGTTTATTTCATCTCAAGTCTCAGTTCTCTTCTCATTATAGCTGTATAACAGCGTGGCTACCTACCGCATTTATTTATTCTAAAATTTCATAAATATACTTTGGAAGTAATTTGTAGACACTTAGTGATAAGCAAATATGAAGAACTGTACCATTTCTAGAAGAAATCTGTGAGAATTTTGAGGAATGACAAAATCAGAAACAGAGGATGGATATAAGAATAAAAATTTTTTCTTCTATAATTGAACTGCAGAAGATGACATGACTCAGCAGCAAAATTGACTTTTGACAGCTTCTCCACTGAATTGAAATTATATGCCAATTCATACACAGAAAAGAAGCTATTATTGTCTCTTCTGTGAGAAATCCCAGTGGACTTACTTCTGGGACCACTGGAGAATGATTTAAGACTGACACACAGTATTATATCAAGAGGTAGAGCCCAGGAAAGGCTGCACCATCATTTTTGCCATAAATTTAGCAATCAAATAAATACAAGTAGGAGAGCAAAACATAAATATAGAAGCATTCTTCTCAGTGCTTCCAAGAGGATGTAAGTTTCTATTTTTTTGACCAAGGTGCAAATGCAGGAAAAGAGAATAAAATGACCTAAACCATGATCTATGTTTATAGGTCTTTGATTATGATTTTAATAACACAGAAAGGATAGACTATGTCAGTGAACAAATAAAGAATACAACCTGTCTTTATTTTATAGACTGTAATTAATTTTATTGTATTAAAAATAAACTCAATTGAAATTATAAAATAAAATCTAAAGAGGTACTTTAAAATTTGTGTGTGTGATTCTCTTTTCAGGAATCGTGTTTGTTCATGAATTCAAATGATTTAGTGTAAAAAAGTTTTGGTTTTAGATCAGAGAAAATGAATCCAATAGATAACTAAATGTGGAAAAAAGGAAAGAAGGCAAGAAGAAAAAAGAAAGAAGAAAAAGAAAAGAAAAAAAGGAAAAAAAAAGAAAAAGGTCAGTTGATCTAAAGAAACAATAAGTAATTTTAAAATGCAAATATTTTAAAAGTTAAACATAAATTAAAATCACATGTATTAAAAATCAACTGCTATTGAAGAGGGAAATAAGAAAGCAGAAGCAGACTCAACTGTCATTAGGATTACCAGGAGCCAACGTGATTAAATGAAAACAGAACCTGGTGGAATTTTAAAATCAAATTAAGTATACTTCCCTGAAGAAAATCCAGAACCAGAAAGAAATTGAGAATTTGCCTTCTTAAAAGAGTTAATAAGAATAATTGGAAGCCTGGAACAGCAATACTCTATTGTAACAGAAATCAAGACAAATTTTCAAGGAAAAACAATGTAATATATCATGCTTTATCAGATGAAATTCAAGGTGACAGTTATTTCTGCTGGTGTTTAGGTGAGGCAATTGCATGGAGTTTATCCCCAGTACATATGTCCAATTAAATCTCTAAGGAAAAGCTGAGGAAAGATGAGCCATCTGGAAAAATGTCTTGGTGAGCAATAGGAATGAATGGAAATACTTCCTGTTGGGAATTATAGTATTTAAGGGGATGGAGATGAGCCAAATTTGTTTGAACATATGAGCTCTCGTTTACTTCATTTTTCATGCTCTCGAGGATACCCATAAATCTGGATAGAGAGAAGTGCATTATCAAAACAAATAGCTTGGCCTTCAAGCAAACAAACAAAGATGCAGAATGAATGAAGGCATACTACTCTGATTCAACCAGCAGTGGTAATGCTACATAAAGTTAAAAAGTCAGCACAAACAGCAGGCTGAAGTGGTTCAAACTAAATAAAACTGCCTGAACAGGTGTATTGAGGAAAGCAGTATTGGACAATTAGGACTATGCTCCATGGTTGCAGGAAATTATGTGGCAATGCTTTTGATGACTTTAGCGTGGTCTAAATTACTGAAATGAATTGTACTGGTCTTACTGAGTCCCTAAAGAATCAAACATCAATAATCTTGTTCGTGTATATGTATATACATATATCATATATATATAAAATATATATTGATATATAAATATCATATATAACATATATTTGTTAACATTTTTAAGGTGAGCCCTCATTAAATTTAGAATTAAAATGAATTACCAAAGACACAAAGCTCCAATAACAAAAACAGTGCTGCCAAACCTGTAACAAATATATGTTCAGATAAACCACTTCCAATTCAATATCCCCCAAAATGTGTATATAATAGGCAACATTGCTTTCTAAATGCATGTCCAAGTGAAGATTTTAAGAAAGGCAAACCTCCCAAAATATATTTAATTCAAGAGTGCAAGGTAGAACTAGATCTAGCTTTTGATTTTAAGATCTCTCCTAGTCCTAGAGCTGCAATCTTTTAAAAAGACTCTTTAACATAGTGATGAGCACTTACTGTGGATGAGCCACTGAATCCCGGGTACTTACAGTGAAAGTGAGAAAGGCTGTACATTTGGGTGAAAAGATACAAAATCTAAAGCTAAAAAGATTGTGATCAGATCAGAGGCAACAATATCAAGCAGATAAATATAATAGAGTGACACCCATCATGGTTTTTTTTTTTTATTGTGAAGTTGTGGGGTACAGTTAAGGGTTAGGTACACAATTGCGTTTCATTCAGGCACCCTGTTGATATGGGGTGTTTCCCCATTCCCAGACAAATATTTGCTACTGTTAATCCCATCTCCCTCCCCCCACCATAGTTTCCCAGTACGGTAAGGCATTTTCGTATAGTATTGCATTGGATGTTTAAGGTCCATTATATGAGTAAGAACATGTGACACTCGGATCTTTGTTTCTGTGAGAGGTCACTCAGTATTATAGACTCTAGTTCCATCCAGGTTGCTGCGAAATTCATGATTTTGTTCTTTTTTATGGCTGCGTAGTATTCCATCGTGTATATGTACCACAATTTTTTAATACAGTCCTCTTTTGACGGGCAGCATGGCTGTTTCCAGGTTCTTGCTATTGTGAACAATGCTGCGATAAATATGCGTGTGCAGGTATCTTTTTTATAGAGTGATTTGTGTTCTTCAGGATATATTCCCAGTAGGGGGATTGCAGGGTCATATGGGAGGTTGGTATTTAGAGCTTTTAAGAATACCACACTGCTTTCCACAGAGGTTGCACTAGTTTACCATTCCACCAACAGTGTAGAAGTGTTCCCTTTTCACCACACCCTCTCCAGCAGCTGTTATT
>NW_007231780.1:54413-66199 GCF_000164805.1 Carlito syrichta | reverse complement strand
GGTCGAGGCTGCAGTGGCCGGGAGCAGCCACTGCACTCCAGTCTGGGCAACAGAGTGAGACTCCAACTCAAAAAAAAAAATTAGCTGGGCCCAGTGGCGCACGCCTGTGACTTCAGCTACTTGGAAGGCTGAGGCCCAGAAGGATCGCCTGAGCCTAGCAGAAAGAGGCTGCAGTGACCGTGAGCATGCCACTGCGCTCTAGCCTGGATGACAGAGTGACTCCAACTAAAAAAAGAAAGAAAAGAAAAAAAAAATCATCTCTGCAACAGTGAATTATACCTATTTTATTGATATATTTTATACTTTGTTGGTCCTGTATGCCTGAAAAATCATTTAGAGGCTCCAAATTGTAAAACCACAGAGCCTGTCACTTAGAACCAAAGTTTATTCTGAACGCTCACTTGTTTCATTCTTACAATGCATATTTTTGTTTTTTGGTAGAGACGAGGTCTCACTATGTTACCCCAGCTGGTCTTGAACTCCTAGGGTCAAGCGATCCTCCCACCTCAGCCTCCCAAGTAGCTGGAATTTATAATGCTATAAAGACTTAAAAAAAGCCAGGCGTGGTGGCTCATGCCTGTAATCCCAGCACTTTGGGAGGCAGAGGTGAGAGGATTGCCTGAGTCCATGGGTTTGAGACCAGCCTGGGGAACTTGGCGAGACCTCATCTCTACAAGTGGCTGGGACTACACAGGTACGTACCATCATACCCGACTAGTGTTTATATTTTTTGTGGAGAAAGGGTCTCACTATGTTGCCCAGGCTGGTCTCAAATTCCTTGGCTCAAGCAATTCTCCCTCCTCAGCCTCCCAAAGTGCTAGGATTACAGGCATGAGTCACTGCACCAGGCCTGGAATGTATAATTAAAAGTAGGTGAAGAATGCCCTCAGATGAGGGTATTCCTCAAGTTCTGCTGCCTAGGTTGCTTTCCAGTATCATCATCAATATAGGTATTGAAAGTCAGGGTGGGGAGAGTTCTCCTCCATTCATTCACCTAACAAATATTTACTAAACAAATACTATTGTGTTAGGCCCTGTGTTAGGTGCTAGACTTAACTATGGTGTCTATCACATAAAGGTTTCAATCCGTGGGAAAACAGATATCAAATCGATGACAACAAATAAACAAGTACATATTATAGTAAATGTTTTACAGGAGAAAAATAAAGGATATGAGAGAGGTCAGACCCTGGACTCCACAGATTTTCTTTCTTTAATGTTCTGTGATAATTAACTTTTCACATTTTCTCTTCACTATTATATAAGATACAGTATAAGATTATACTGTCAATTGTTAACACTGAAAAATTAGAGACTTCAGTGGAAATTATAAAAATAAGTAAGTTAAGAATCAATTGCTCACTTTACTCTTATTTACTTAGATGCTCTAGGACTCACGTACAAGTTGGCCACCTTTTAACCATGCCTTATATTTAGTTCTTCCTTAATTCCTTGTGAAAACTGCTTTTCCTTAGCTCTTCACTCAAGAAATACAAGGGTCTACTATATGCCAGACACTTTTGTTGTTGAGGATGCAGCAGTGACTAAAGAACCTGCCTTTAGTCACTATTTCAGCAGAATTTACAGTTTTATAGGGGAAACAAACATCAAATAAGTACTAATAAGTGTTAAGAGTATTTTCAAAGAAAACAGACAAAACTGCCAACTAAGCAGTTTGTCACCATGATTCAATTCACGTATTCAAACATCTTTTGCATTCTCCAAGGCAGAGCTGGGTGTTAGGGATAAAAATTTGAGTAAGACATGGTTCTCATTCTCATGAACTCTTAAGTCTAATGGGAAACAAAGATTCTAAATGAATAGCTACAATGTTATAAGAAAAATACTAATGTCTGTAATATAGACTTCTACTTAAAAAGACACAGAGAAGTGCAACTTTGGCCAGAGTATATGCCAAAAGTAGGTCTGCCCTACTAGTAAGAGTCCTGGCAAATTCAAGTCTTATCTGACCTTTTGTGTGATATATATGTGTATATAAATAACAAAAAGAAGTGTTGGTTTCTTAAAAATAACAAAAAGTTAAATAGCATGAATTTTTTTAGGTATCATAAGAGCACAAAGGTGATACTGCCCAACACTGGAAGTCAGAGATAAAAACAAACAAGAGCCTTTCAATACAGGGTAGGACTAGTAAACATAAAAACTGGGCCTTAAAACTATTTAATCTTCATGATCAGCTTGTACTAAAATTTCAAGCAATTTCCCGGTATCATTTCCAAAAAGTAATGCTCTGTTGGTCCCCTACATATTGCACACTCCCATAAGTCTTTCCTGACACAGCCTAGGATGATATGAAAAAGAAGAGAGATGTTTCTGCATTCCCTAACTTCATTCCACTGCCTCTCTTGTTTTCTGGTTTTCTATTCCTGCCCTGTCCTACAGCATCCCACAGAATTGTTTTCCTCTCCTGCTTCTTATATATAATTTTTCCTAAGCTTCCTAAACACTATGTTTCTCTAGTTGTTTTTATGATTAATTTTCTTCCTTCAACTTAGGAAGCCAGCGTGAATGAGTTAGCACTGCATACACTGCACCAAAAACATATCTGGCTTGTTTTAAATATAAACAATAGCATTTTAAAAGCCCAATGTAGTCTATAATTAGCCTTACCCATAACCAAAAGTTTCTGTCAATTCAGCTTTGATTTCTGGGGTAAGAGGTAAGCATTGCATTTGGGGTTGGCCAAATGAATGCAATGCACCTACAGAATTGACCTTTAAGGGAAGACCAAAGGATATCAGGGTAAGATTCAGAAAACATGGGTTCCAGTCCTAGCTCTGCTGCTACCTAATCAAATCATTAACTTTCTTTTAGCCTCAATTTTTTCACTGTAATACAATTTTGAAAACTAATCCCTACTCTTTGAAACTCAAAACAATCTATGATGTACAAAAAAGTGGTCTGAAAAGCCATAACACAGATTATAAATGTTCCTATAGGGTTTTTTTGTTTTGTTTTGTTTTTAAGTCAGAGTCCTCTGTTGCCCAAGTTGGAGTGAAGTGACATGCCGAAGGCTACTGCAGCCTAGACCTGCTGAACTCAGGCAATCCTTCTACTTCAGCCTCCCGAGTAGCTGCAACTATGTGCCACCATGCCTGGTTAATTTTTTGATTTATTGTAGAGATGAGGTCTCACCAAATTGCCTGGGCTGGTCTAGAACCCCTGGACTTAGGCAATCCTCCCGTCTCAGTCTCCCAAAGTGCTAGGATTAAAGAGTAAGTCACCATGCTGGTCAGAGAAAGAGAGAGCTGCTGAAATTCAGATCCAAAGTTAAGACAAAAAGGAAGAAATGGAGGTAAAAACAGAAAGTAAATTTTCCTTGAAATCCTGCTGATTCCCCATCTAAAAGTCATATGACTAAATGCAACATGGTATCCTGGATTGGATGTTGGAACAGAAAAATGACATTAGCAGGAAAATGAAAGAAATTCAAATAGAGTCTGGGGTTTACTTAATAGTAATATATCAATGTTGATCTTTTAGTAGTGACGAATGTATCATAATTATGTAAGATGCTAACATTAGGAGCAACTGGGTGAAGGGTATATGGGAACTGTCAATACTACTTGTGTAACGTTTTCGTAAATCTAAAATTAATCCACAGTAAAAAGTTTATTTAAAAAACCCAAGGACTTGACTTCCTTCAAAAAGACTTATGGATCAATTATCAAAGGTCAGGCTTTTCAAACTGAAATGCTGCCATCTCTTGGACAAAAAGAAATTACCAATCAATTCCTATATATGACCAATTATGAAGAATAACTAATGGGTCTTCTAATAAATTTAAATGACAAAGTAATCTGTGGTGGCACATAACACCAATAAGATCACAAACCAGGCAAAGTGGAGGTCAAGGGAGACCCAAATTTTACCTGCACAATGACCATTTATTTACCTAATCCTGAATTGTACCCCACATCTTTAAAATTAAAAAAAATTTTTTTAAAGTAATCTACGGTATAAACAAATACAATCAGCCATAATGTAATGCTATAAAGACTTAAAAAAAGCCAGGCGTGGTGGCTCATGCCTGCAATCCCAGCACTTTGGGAGGCAGAGGTGAGAGGATTGCCTGAGTCCATGGGTTTGAGACCAGCCTGGGGAACTTGGCGAGACCTCATCTCTACAATAAACAAAAAAAAAAATCAACCAGGCATGGTGGCACGCACCTGTGGCTCCAGTTACTTGGAAGGCTGAGGTGGAACGATCACCTGAGCCCAGCAGGTCAAGACTGCGGTGGCCATGAGTGTGCCACTGCACTCCAGCCTGGGTAACAGAGTGACACTCTGACTCAAAATATATAAATACTTGAAGAGAAGAATTCCTAATTTTATTTAAAATCACACATCTCTAGCCGGGCTTGGTGGCTCAGCCTGTAATCCCGCACCTTGGGAGGCTGAGGTGAGTGGATTGCCTGAGCCCGCGGGTTCGAGACCCGCCTGGGTAACTTGGCGAGACCTCATCTCCACAATAAAATAAAATAAAAAAACCAAAAAACTAGCCGGGCATGGTAGCGCATGCCTGTAGTTCCAGCTACTTGGAAGGCTGAGGCGGAAGGATCACCGGAGCCCAGTAGGTCGAGGCTGTGGTGGCTGGGAGAGGCCACTGCACTCCAGTCTGGGCGACAGAGTGAGACTCCAACTCAAAAACAAAACAAAACAAAACAAAAATCACACATCTCTGACCGGGCACAGTAGCTCATATCTATAATTCCAGCACTCTGGGAAGTCAAGGAGGGAGGATCCCTTAAGCCCAGTTCAAGATCAGCCTGGGCAACATAGTAAGACCGTGTCTCTACAAAAAAATAAAATAAAAAATTAGTGTAGTGGCACATGCCTGTATTTCCAGCTAATTGGGAGGCTGAGGTGGAAGGATCGCTTGAACCCAGGAAGTTGAGGCTACAGTGAGCTGTGATCGTGCCACTGTACTTTGGCCTGGGTGAGACAAGTAAGACTCCAATTCAGAAAACAAGCAAATCAGTAAAACAGAATAAAATCACATCCTCAAAACCACCTATAGTAAATGAGATTTCAAATTTAATTTTTTATCAATATGCTGTCATTCAACTATTTTTCTTCCATATCTGCATATAGCATATAGCCATGAGTTAGATTACTTTCTCAAATAATCTGGTGTAAAAATTAGAAATACAAGGTGAGCATCCCGAATCAAAAAATCTGAAATCTGAAATGCTCCAACATCTGAAACTTTTTGTGCACTGACATGATGCTCAAAGGAAATCTCCATGGTGCATTCTGGATCTGGACTGTTACAATTGGAAAGTATATAAAAAAAATATTCCAAAATGTGAAAAAAATCCAAAACACTTGTGGTTCCAAACATTTCAGATAAGAAGTATTCAATTAATTTGTAATACTGAAATATGATAAATAACTTCTACATGATCTGAATACTGTCAGGGGTAAAGGCAGAGCTCTAGATGAAGTAACTTTCTGGGCTGATAAACCCGGGCTACATACATATCTAACATGGTAACTTAAAAAGGATAAGCCTATGGAATCTAACTTAAGTCATTCAAATATGCAAAGGAAAAGGTCTTTGTATTATGTAATACTTACCAAATGGCAAAAACATGCATGCTATGTGGAAGATACTATTATTATGCCATTATATAGATAAAGAAATTGAAGTTTAGAGAGATTAAGCAACTTGCCCAAGGTCACAAAGTAAAAAAGCAGAAACTGGAACCCAACTCTGTCAGATGTAGAGCTTGAGCCCTTAACCACTATCATATGTTGCACTTCTCTTCTTTCATAAAACATACAAGTCCAGCCGGGCACGGTGGCTCCTATCTGTAATCCCAGCACTTTGGGAGGCAGGGGTAAGAGAATTGCCTGAGTCCAGGCATTTGAGGTCAGACTGAGCAACTTGGCAAGACCTCATCTCTACAGTAAATTTTTTTAAAGTTAGCCGGGCATGGTGGCGCATGCCTGCAGTTCCAGCTACTTGGAAGGCTGAGATGAAACGATCGCCTGAGCCTAGCAGGTTGAGGCTGTGGTGGCCATGAGCATGTCACTGCACTCCACCCTGGGTGATAATGAGACTCCAACTCAAAACACATACACACAAGTCCTCTATGTTTTATTTTTATTTATTTATTTATTTTGTTTAAGTTGGAGTCTCACTTCTGTCAAATGGCTGGAATGTACTGGCACGCTCAAGGCCACGGCAACCTCAACCTTTTGGGCTCAGATGATCCTTCTGCCTCAGCCTTCCAAATAGCTGAAACTACACTTGTGCCACCATACCCGGCTAATTTTTTTTATTTTTTGAGTTTCACTCTGTCACCCAGGCTGGAGTGCAGTGGGCATGCTCACGACCACCCCAGTGTCAACCTGCCGGGCTCAGACGGATCTTCCACCTCAGCCTTCCAAGTAGCTGAAACTACAGGCATGTGCTACCACACCTGGTTAATTTTTAAAATTTATTTATTGTAGAGAGGAGGTCTCCCTAAGTTGCCCAGGCTGTTCTCAAACTCGTGAGCTCAGGCAATCCTCTCACTTCAGCCTCCCAAAGTGCTGGAATTACAGGCTTGAGCAACTGCACGTGGCCTGGGCTAATTTTTATTTATTGTAGAGACAAGGTCTCGCCCAAGTTGCCCAGGCTGGTCTTGAACTATATATATATAGTTTTGTTTTGTATGTGGAGTAGGAGTCTCACTCTGTCATCTAGGCTGGAGTGCGGTGGTACACCCATGGTCACGGCAGCCTTGACCTGCTGGACTCAGGGGATCCTTCTGCCTCAGCCTTCCAAGTAGCTGGAACTATAGGTGCGTGCCACCATGCCCAGCTAATTTTTTGATTTATTGTAGACACGAGGTCTCACCAAGTTGCCCAGGCTGGTCTCAAACCCCTGGACTCAGGCAATCCTCTCACCTCTGCCTCCCAAAGTGCTGGGATTATAGGCATGAACCGCTGCACCCAGCTAAAATGACACTATATTAATAGTACTATCAACATGATATGACTGGAAAATATGACCTACATACTTTCCAACTACCAGGAAATTCCAGGTGATTTCAGTAAACAGTATATAACCAGTAGACTAGATATATAATCAGAACTCCAGAATCTGAAAAGGCTGCTTATATTCAAATTTCAAAAGGAATAGAGATTCTAACAGGATAACGGCTGTCGCATGTAAAGATAATTCAAAGTGTCTCCTCCCAGAGACAGGAAGGAGTCCAGAAGATGCAAGACAACTTCACAGAACTACTTCTCATCTGACTCTCAATGTAGAAACATCCATTAGGCAAAAGCAGAAAGCATCCACTTCCTGGTACAACTAACATCCTTACTGTAATCTGTGAGTGGTTCTTCTCTGGTACTAAGTATATTCTCGGTTCATTCATTCATTTATTAATATTTATCATTGCCTTATTATATATGCTAGGCACTATTCTAGGTGATAAAGCAATAATATAGACAGATGATGTCCCTGCCTTCACAGAGCATAAGTTATTTCAGGTGTTACACTATGTGAAGAAAAATAGTGGCATAAGAGTACAGAGAATAACGGGGGTGGGGTGGGGTGGTCATTTTAGATAAAGTATATAGAAAAGGCCTTTCTCAGGAGACAAATGACTCTTATGCAGAAATCTAAATAATATAATAAATCATAAAAAATCTGGAGAGTGTTCCAGACATCAGAAAAAGCAAGTACAAAGGAACTGAGAAAAGGCTTGTCTTAAAGAGAAGACTAATATAAGAAATAAGGAATCTAATATGCTGAACTCCTACACTGTGCAGTCACTGGATTAGATGATTCTTCTACTACCACCACCACCACCACCACCACCACCACCACCACCACCACCATCACGACTCATTTCATCTCAACAGTTATTTGGTATGTATTACGTCTATTTTATAGATGAAGAAACTGAGGTTCAAAGACATTAAGAAACTGGCTGCACAGCCAGAGGCAGAGCTAGAGTTCAAACATAGTTTGGCCTCATACCAAAATCTGTGCTTTTTCTTCTACAGCACATTTAATTCCAGAGTCATAGCAAAAATATTAAGAACTATATATAAATAACTACATGTAAATTAAATTCTTTCCTACATTCTCAAAACTCTGGAGCTTACCATTTCACTTCAGGTAGCTGCTCATCTCCCTGTTGATATAACCTCCTTCTCTAAAAGTGGCAGACAGGTCTCAAAGTGCCAACTACTTCTATGTCATCAATCTCTTTCCTGAGGATCTATAAGGCAATGCTCAAACAACTCTATCGCATAAGATCTGAGCATAGCATGTACTTGGCACTAGATGCCTGAATGGGGTGGAGATAAGTTGGGAATGTGCTTCCATTAGCACATTTAGGCAGGGCCATCTGAACAATCCAAAGTTAAAGGCATCATGAACAGTATTTCCCTGTCACATTAGTTCTGCACGATCACCCAGAAAATGTGGACAGTCTTAAAACTCCTTTGTTAATCCCTGCTGATATCACTGGTGCTGATATTCTGCACCCAACTTTGTTGAGGCAGGAGACAGGGGAACCATTTCAAAACAGGGAAGAGGCTACTCATTCCACAGCAAGCCATAAGAAACAACAAAAAAAAATTTTCCTTAAAATTAGATTAGTGTTCTTATGCTTTTATACCTTTATAATATGGACTTGAAAAATATATAGCATGGTAGAATAATCATGACATATCATGAAGGAGGCCTATATCCTCTTATAAATTCTGTAAATACTTGGAAAGTTACTTTTTTCCACTAAAGTGTTTCAAGTTCTCATGATAGGCTTTTCCTATTTAGCTTCTTCATATTTTTGAAAATAACTGTCAGTGTTTAGAGTAATTAATGACATTTCATTTTACTGACATTTTGGGAAAAAATTAAAAAGTACATTCTGATTAAAATAATTTTTCACCTTAGAAAAAAAAAAATCTAGCCAGGAATGGTGGATAATGCCTGCAACCCCAGCACTTTGGGAGGCCAAGGCGGGAGGATTGCTTGAGCCCTGTGCAACATTGTGAGACCCATCCCTTTAAGAAAAAAAAAAATTAGTGTGCGCCTATAGTTCCAGTTACTTGGAAGGCTGAGGCGGAAGGATCACCGGAGCCCAGCAGGTCAAGGGTGCGGTGGCCGGGAGCGTGCCACTGCACACCAGTCTGGGCGACTGAGTGAGACTCCAACTTAAAAAAAAAAAATTTTACCCAGATGTGGTGGCATCTGTCTATAGTTCTAGCTACTTGGGAGGCCAAAGGGGGAGAACTGCTTGAGCCTAGAAGTTTGAGACCAACTTGGGCAACATAGTAAGACCCTCCCTCTACAAAAAAAAAAAAAAAGAACAAGAAAAGCTCTTTCCTAGGGGAAGGATTAGAAAATAGAGGGTTAGAAGCCAGATGCGGCAGCTCATGCCTGTAATCCCAGTACTTTGGCAGGCGAAGACAAGAGGATTACCTGAGCTTAGGGATTTGAGACCAGTCTGAACAACATGGCGAGACCACGTTCTACAATAAATCAAAAAATCAGCCAGGCATGATGGCATATGCCTGTGGTTCCAGCTACTTGGAAGGCTGAGGTGGAAGGATCACCTAAGCCCAGCAGGTAGAGACTGCAGTGGCTGTGAGCGTGCTGCTGCATTCTAGCCTGGACGACAGAGTGAGACTCTAATTCAAAAAAAGAAAAGAAACAAAACAAAACAAATAGAGAATTTGAAGTGTGAGCATATGAGTTTTTTGTTTTGATTTTTTTTTTTTTGAGTTGGAGTCTCACTCTGTCACCCAGACTGGATGGAGTGCAGTGGCATGTTCCCAGCTACTGCAGCCTCGACCTGCTGGGCTCCAGCGATCCTTCCGCCTCAGCTTTCCAAGTAGCTGGAACTACAGGCACGCGCTACCATGCCCGGCTAATGTTTTGATTTATTTATTGTAGAGATGAGGTCTCACCAAGTTGCCCAGGTTGGTCTTGACCCCACAGGCTCAGGCAATCTACTCGCCTTGGCCTCGCAAAGTGCTGGGATTACAGGCTGAGACACCTAGCCCGGCCTGTTTTTAATTTTTTTTTTTTTGAATTGGAGTCTCACTCTGTCGCCCAGACTGGAGTGCAGTGGCCGCTCTCGGCCACCGCAGCCTCGACCTGCTGGGCTCCGGTGGTCCTTCCGCCTCAGCCTTCCAAGTAGCCGGAATTACAGGTGCGCACTACCACGTCTGGCTAATTTTTGATTTGTTGTAGAGATGAGGTCTTGTCAAGTTGCCCAGGCGGGTGTCCAACCCGCGGCTGAGGCAATCCACTCACCTCGGCCTCCCAAAATGCTGGGATTACCGGCTGAGACACCGAGCCCGGCCTGTTTTTAATTTTTTTTTTTTTTTTGAATTGGAGTCTCACTCTGTCGCCCAGACTGGAGTGCAGTGGCTGCTCTCGGCCACCGCAGCTTCGACCTGCTGGGCTCTGGCGGTCCTTCTGCCTTAGCCTTCCAAGTAGCCGGAATTACAGAAGCGCGCTACCACGTCTGGCTAATTTTTGATTTGTTGTAGAGATGAGGTCTTGTCAAGTTGCCCAGGCGGGTGTCCAACCCGTGGCTGAGGTAATCTACTCACCTCGGCCTCCCAAAGTGCTGGGATTACAGGCTGAACCACCAAGCCCGGCCTCCTATGGGTATTTAAAGAAAAAAAAATACAACAGTAATTTTTCACCCTTAAGTCCTAGGTGATATCAAATCTGGCTGTTTGACTCAAAAAAATCAAAAAAATTTTAATCTTTTTGATAAAAATTATTTCAAAAAAATTTTAATATCAAAAAATTAAAAGATTTTTAAAAATTTTGGGTAAAGGCTACAGCAAAATTTGTCTCCCTGAGGAAGAATGAAATCCATAAAATTAAATGTCATGCAGTATCTGAGGGTTAAACCTACAACTCTGTCAGGTGAAACTGTTGGAAAGGGTTAAAATTCTCAAGATCAAAAACATAAAGGAGAAGTCAGTCAATTATAAAACAGAAGACCAATTAAGTACAGTAGGATTTTGCCACTCCCCATCCCACAGGTTGGTATGTATAACTATAGGAAAGTTCATATTGTTATAAGAACTGCAATTTTCTATTTCCTGAAGTCTGTGTGGTCGAATTTACACGTGGAACATTTCATTACTGCAGGTTTTGCACAAAATTTTGCGAAACTAACCTGCATCAGATTTAAGCAGAACTAAAATTAATGCCTTTTCTGGCCCTTCAGAAATTGATTTCCATATATTTCCTATCACATAATTCTCCTTTTTTATTTAGATATGTGGCTCCATTAACACACATGGGTGGAGGGGATATTCCAGCTCAAAAGCTAAAAGTAGAAGACAAAGTGGTTAAATAATTACCCTATTACCACACACCACAATTTTATAGCATAATTGAGTGATGCAGAGAGTGCCACGCCTATTGACAGAATGCTTATTTTTAAAATGTTCGTTACTAGCTGGTACTTTCCCTCCTACTGCATTTTCAACCCATCCTAATATTAACATCCCTCCCTAAGAAGTCTCACTTTAGTGGTTTCAGAAAAAGAAATTAGACTGTTTGACACTGTGTGATACACAACAAGCAAGACCCCTTTTCCTCTGGCTCTTCTGCTTCTCCTGGGCATGAAAACAGCCAGAACTACAGCAACAGCTGGGGAACATTAAACCGACAGAAATAGCTTAGGAGACTCCAATGGTGTGTGAGTCGGGGGAGGAGAGCCCAAGTATCAGATTTAAAAAATCAAAAGGGCAACTAAAAAGTGGGGGTGGAGGTGGGGGTGAGGG
>NW_007231780.1:10671-54393 GCF_000164805.1 Carlito syrichta | reverse complement strand
CTGAAGCCTAAGGAGTATATCACATCTAAATTTCCTTTACCCAGCCAAGGAGATGCACTGAAGCAAATGAAGAGACAAGTTACCACAGCCTAATTTGTCCACATATTCTTGGATGGAAAGTTTAGTCAAACCTAAAAATGTGGGTCAGAATGAGAACAAGCTGAGAGTGGAAAAGGAGGGGAGTTGTGGAAGCTCAAATGGGTCATCCCAGTATGGGTTGGTTGTGGACAGTAAAAATCAACTCCAAGATGGAGTAAGAGCAAGCACTGTGAGAATGAATATATGCCAATCCCTAAATGGACGCAGACACTAGCCTAGTCCTAAGGCATCCCCTCAACTGGAGAGGACCAAGTACTATATGAAATGCAGGCTCTTGGGGCTGTTCTTGCCAGAGAACAGTCCTATTTCTCCAATGGTAGCTTGTGAACCTGGAAGGCCTCTGAAGGTCAGTACAGGAATGCACCATCTGCCTGGCCCACTGCCCAAGTGAGTTCAGCACATACCTGAGTGCCCTAAGGGAGCTTTATTCAGATCACCCCAAGGAAGTGGCTTGCAGGTTAGTCCCAGGATATATCTTCATCTCCCCTACTTGCTAAATTGTCTATTATCAAGGCCTCTCCCACCAAGATACTTTCTTTATAACTAATCTTACAGTATTGCAGTTTCAGACAGCCCCCCCCACCTGCAAGACTGAACAGGAAATGATTCTATTGCAGATATTAAGGTTGCAACTCTCTTTGGCAAGAGTGTTTTGTAACTGTGAGATTGTATGAACTTCAGCTAAATATTTTATTCGACAAATCTCATGATTTACTAGAGAAAGCTCCAGACTGATGGTCTGTCTCAACAAAAAGCAGCCACTATACTACTCTCTTCTTAAATAGCTTGCTTCTTTTCTAACTACAAAGTTGGCAGGAAAATATGCTCATGATATTTCCAGTCTATACCACTTTTGTCTAAATAACTGTATCTGAACCTGGTTTTCTATAATGAGTCCAAACCCTCCAAATAATGTGCTCATTCTGAATACTTTAAGTTGGTATTAAGTTGGGTAAAGGGACTATTACAAATAAATTACTAGACAGGAGAATAACAAAAAAGTGAAAAGTTAATATATGTGTGTGTGTATATACACAAATAGATCTAGATATATCACACACAGTTCATTTGGAGGCTAAATAACATCAAAGCACAGGACATGTTATCCAGACTACTGTGAGTATAATCACCTCTGTGTGTGTGCAGCCTAGGTGGGTATAATTGAGCCAATATATCGCTCATCAGCATTTAGCAGAGTCATAAATATTTATAATTAGTTACTTATTTTGTGCATGCCTTGGTACTAGGTACAAGATAGGAACTCAGAAGGAAAATAACACTATACATTTATGATACTTCATAAAGCTACTTTCACACATATGATTGCATTTGACCCTATGAGTTAGGACTGCAGACATTATATGCACTACACAATGAGAGGAACTGGTTTGTCAAGCTTAGAGTAACTTAGCCAAGTTCACCAGTTGCAAGATCAAACGAAGAACTTCAGGTTCTTGACTACCAGCTCAGTGCTGGGACATACTACCTACCACAAAAATGCTTCTACCCTCAAGGAATTAATCTCTGACACCTAATGCCTTGGCCAGTGTTTCTCAGAGGTATCAAGTTTCTTCCCAGTAAGAATCTCACCATCTCCTGGTCCAACGTCATATTCTGAATCTAATTCAAGATAATTATAGAAAAAGGGTATTTATTAATATTACTGACAATTAACAGATGTGCGTTCCTTCTGAAGGCTAGAATTATAAATATGAGACTGAATAAAACTGAATTAAGACAAAGTGTTCACATTTATCTGTCACTTTTGGATAAACACCTCATTTTGCTTATGGGCACAATACTGCCCTCTAGTGCCAGGAAGCACAGTAACTATCAGCAATCTCGGTAGAGTAACTCAATCTTGGTAGAGTAACTCAGCTAACGCATATGAACCACCCACTATCTATAAAACACTTTGCTAGGCACTTTAGAGAAAAAAAGATTTTAAAAAGTTAAACCTATCATACACATACAACCATAAAAAATACATAAGCTCCTCAAAGAGTCTATAAAAATAAAGAAGATAAGTGTAAAACAAATCACTGTAATCAGAGACAGAATTAGAAGTACATTAAAAGTCTGCAGATAATAAATTACTAGAGTACAAAAAGGTAAGCAGTTTCAGAGCGGCAGAAGCATATCAGCAATCTGAAGGATTTCACAAACTAGAGATGAATAACATAAGCCAAGGCCAAGAGGTAGGAAATACTATAAGGTTTATAAGGTTAAGAATATAACCAACACTATCCAATCAAGCTGGAGCATTAAGTTTGTGATAGAGAATAATGGAAGGCTGGCTAAGGTCAGAATGTGAAGGGTCTACAACTGTACTATTGGATATGGCAGCTACTAGTCACATATGCTATTTAAATTTAATTAAAATCAAATAAAATTAGCGGCCTATAGTCCCAGCTACTTGGAAGGCTGAGGTGGGAGAACTGATTGAGCCAAGAAGTTTGAGTCTTATCTGGGCAACATAGCAAGATATCATATCTTTAAAATTTTTAAATTAAATTAAAATTCCAGTTCTTAATCAGTTGAGTCACATTTCAAGTTTCAATAGCTGCAGTTGGCTAGTGGCAACCATATTGGGTAGTACAGAGCTTATACTTGGTCAGTGCTGTACCAGGTTATCTAAAACCACAAAATATCAGTTTTCCAAGAAGGCTCACTCCTTTAAAAAAAAAAAAAAAAAAGGGCCAGGTGCAATGGCTCACACTTGTAATCCCAGTACTTTGAGAGGTCAAGGTGAGAGGACTGCCCGAGCCCAGGGGTTCAAGGTCAGCCCGGCAACTTGGCGAGTCCGTGTCTCAACAATAAAAATTACAAAAAATTAGCTGGATATGGTGATGCATGCCTGTAGTTCAGTTACTTGGAAGGCTGAAGCAGAAGGATCACCTGAGCCCAGTAGGTCAAGGCTGTGGTGGCCATGAGTGCGCCACTGCACTCTAGCCTAAGCAACAGAGTGAGATTCTGACTCAAAAAAAAAAATTATTATAATAATGCAGCTGATTCTTGCCAAAGTCTATAAAACTTTGAAAGAAAGAAAGATTATTATTATTAGGAAATTATTCATAATAACAGAAAACAAGATTGAGAAGAAACATTTTTACTGGGCATCTTTGGATATTTCTTTTTTTCTTTTTTTTTTTTTGAGTAGCAGTCTCACTCTGTCGCCCAGGCTGGAGTGTTGTGGCATACTCATGGCCACCGCAGTGAGCTCAGGCGATCCCCTGCCTCAGCTTTCCAAGTAGCTGGAACTATAGGCATGCACCACCACACCCGGTTAATTTTCTAAATTTATTATAGAGATGAGATGTCACCAAGTTGCCCAGGCTGGTCTCGAACTCGTGGGCTCAGGCAATCTTTTCACTTCGGCCTCCCAAAGTGCTGTGATTATAGGCGTGAGCCACTACACCCAGACTCAATTTTTTTATTTATAGTAGAGACAAGGTCTCGCCATGTTGCTCAGACTGGTCTTGAACCCCTGAGTTCAGGCAATCCTCTCGCCTCTACCTCCCAAAGTGCTGGAATTACAGACGTGAGCCACTGCACCCAGTTATCTTTGGGTATTTCAAGGAAGAACTGTGTGTCCCTCAAACACCTGCTTTAGTCCAAAAAGAGTACATCAGACATCCTTTATACTTTTACTATATAATGCACAATCTGTTTCTCTTGCGCAGTTTAAAAAATGACTAGGATTTTTTTAAAAATAATATGTTAATTTATTTATAGAAGATATAACTTGATCCCTCTCAAGATCCAGCAGACATACAGAATTCTAAATATAGAGTTCTAAGCACACTATAAAACCCGAAAAGTATATAGTCAATTGCCCAGGGTAGTTATCTACATGATTATTCTGATTCTACTTACCACAAGTCTGCATTTCTATTTCCTACAAGTTTTTGCACTTAACCCAAAGGTATTCTTAATGATCAGGTTGGGAATCTATAACATCACAGCACTCTGGATTAAGAGTCAAAGGTAAACCAGGCACAGTGGCTCACGCCTGTAATCCCAGCACTTTGGGAGGCAGAGGTGAGAGGATTGCCTGGGTCCAGGGATTCAAGACCAGCCTGGGCAACTTGGCGAGATCTTGTCTCTACAATAAATCAAAAAATTAGCCGGGCATGGTGGCACGTGCCTGTGGTTCCAGCTACTTGGAAGGCTGAGGTGGGGGGATCACTTGAGCCCAGCAGGTCAAGACTGTGGTGGCCATGAGTGTGCCACTACACTCCAGCCTGGGCAACAGAGTGAGATTCCTACTCAAAAAAAAAAAAAAAAAAAAAAAAAAGAGTCAAAGATAGCAGCCCAAAGATTTAAATTCTGAGCCACACTATCTCTCCACCTCTAAATTACCTTTCCTCTAATGTTGCTATGATGTTTCAACATTAGTTCAGAAAACTTCTAGATACTCAAGGAAAAATCAACCGTCTCTCAACCACTTCTTGAAACTATTCTCTTTGCAAACTCGGCACTGATAATCACTCCATCTTCTCTGTATCATGTTCATTTGTTGTCAATTTCACATGCTCAAATCATCCTGTCAAATGTTAGTAAAGTCCCAAAGAGATCCCAAAATCTCAAAAGAAATGTGTAAGTTTTTAGACGAGTAGCATTTATGTAATCAATATTATAGATTGTATATAAATTCTGATAGTAGATAATTAGGGTTTCCAAGTCAGGAGGAAAAAATATTGATAATTTTTTTCCATTCACACTTGAAAGATTTTGGATAAAGTTCTAACCCTTTCTTTTCATAACCCAGAACTCTTCTGAAAGAATTTTCCTCAAATTTAAAAGTAAAATTTCCTGCAGAATTCAAATGTATTTATTCCACTCCAAAATTATTTCTTTTCCAGCAGTTTAAGATTATGGGCTGGGCTCGGTGGCTCAGCCTGTAATTCCAGCACTTCAGGAGTCAAGGCAAGTGGATTGCCTGAGCCCGCGAGTTCAAGACCAGCCTGGGCAATTTGGTGAGACTTCGTGTCTACAATTAAAAAAATAAATTAGCTGGGTGTGGTAGCACATGCCTGTAGTTCCAACTACTTGGAAGGCTGAGGTGGAAGGCTCGCTGGAGCCCAGCAGGTCGACAATGGGGTGGCTGTGAGGGTGCTGCTGCACTCTATCCTGGGCAACGAAGTGAGACTCCAACTCAAAAAAAAAAATTATGAGAGGCCAGGCACAGTGGCTCACACCAACATTTTGGGAGACTGAGGTGGGAGGATCACTTAAGGTCATGAGTTTGAAACCAGCTTGGGCAACACAGCAAGAATCCATTTCTATAAAAAATTTTATTTAAAAATTAGCCAGGCTTGATGGCACATGCCGGTAGTACTAGCTACTTGGGAAGCTGAGGTGGGAGGACCACTTGAGCCCAGAAGTGAAGGAAGGAAGGAAGGAAGGAAGGAAGGAAGGAAGGAAGGAAGGAAGGAAGGAAGGAAGGAAGCTGATTACAAAGAAAAACTCCTTTAAGATTAATAAGGCCAGTTCAAAGTGTTCACTTTAACTAAAACTAAGATGCCATACAAGTAAAAAAGACTTTCAAGTGTTGTTTTATTTGAAATTATGTTGTCTTAATGTTATGAGACCTTAGAGGTTATCTACCTAAGTATTTAACAAACAGAAGCAGCTGAGATCATCATCAATAGCTCCCTATTTATCTGTATAAGACCTATGGCCAGAATATATCTTATTGATAAAACGCTGCATTAGACCATATAAAAAGGAAGCCTCCCACCTTATGAAAACTTTTCTTTCATTATTCCACAATCTGAGCTAAGCTATATGAGCTCTGCATGGGAGGAAGAAAAGGAATAAGAAAGTGAAACATCCTAATCACTGTCCCATCAGGTAATGAAATGCACCCTACAATACTATGCTTGGTTTTCTCTCTGTTGGGATCTCACCAAACTTTAATATAAATCCTGGAAAGTCAAAGCCTGGATGGCTACAGAGAAATAGAAAGGAGATAAAAGACAGTAGTTAAGTTTAGGAAGAAACAAAAGTAACATGCAGATCCCAAAGGGATAAATACTCTAACCTTCCCGCAAACTGTGATAAGGGGTCAGGCACACTGCTGAGTAGCTGTCCTTTCCCGGTTTCAGGACAATCCATGAGAGTGGCAGAATCTTGCAGGTGGGTGGATGAATCTTGGTCTTCTCCAGCATGCTGGAGGAGATGTGAGACTCCAAAGGCCAGTGTTGCAAAAAACGACTCTTCCTTCCCTTGCTCCTTAAAGAGGCCATTTATTATTTGCTGAAGATCTGATTAGCATTGCTCTTTAAGGTTAAAGTGGGCACTTCATTTCTGCAGTGCAAAGAGCTGCAAAAACATCTAGATCCCAAGTTTACTTAGGGAGTGGGGCATTAAAAGCAGAGACAGCAGAAGGTCAGAATCAGTAACTCTCCTGGCAAAACATTTCTTCCTGTCAGCACTGGGCCTTGACACAGACACCTCCCTCCTCTACCCAAATGCCAAAAAGCAGAACCAGGATGATTTCAATGTGTAGAGCTGGAAGAGGAGAGGATTCCCTTAGAGAAAATACTCGTAGCAACCAACCAACCTCATTCACCCAAAATAGTAAGCAGTTGGTTTCTCTGCTCAGAACCAAAAGACTTCTGCCAGACAAGCAGTATCACATGACTAGGTTCCCTCTTCTCTCCCCTGTCCTCCCTCCCTTCTTGTGTTAAAGCTCACACCAAAGTGGAACAGGGAGCACTATTTTATTTTACTTCACATTTGTTTTTAAAACATTTATAGATGAAAGACATCAAATTAAAGAGAGGAAGTGGTACCAAAGGAAAAACTCAGGAAGAATTTACTTTGAAAAGAGCCATATCACAGCACTGAGAAGGGAACCATAAACATAATGGTTAACTGGCAAATGTGTTCAATGAATGAACAAATAAATGAACAGACACTTCTTAGCAATTTGCAAACACTTTGCTAATCTTCTAAAAGAAGATATAGCTCAGTACATATTTGGACTTTTTGTTTAGAAAGAAAAGAAAGGCTCTTAAGATGCCAGCTAGTGTCAGAGACAATGTACTGGGAAAATAGTGGCAGCCCACCAAAAGTTTGAGATGTATACCTTTATCTTGTCAACCTCAACTTACCTCACCATTTGATTTTACTCCTTATAAGTCATAGTCTCACCATTCAAACCACAGAGTACGCAATCAGGACAGCTACAACAACAGATTGAACTGAAAAATCTACCCGGCTGATTATAAAAATAGTGGCCACCATGATACTCACAGGCATTTCCATCTAAGGGGAGAGGGGAAAAAGAGTAAGGCTGGCAGCACAGATGAAGCCAGATGTACCAACAAATTCTTCTCCCTACAAGATTCCTCAACACTTGAAAGCTGAGCAAGTCATGCGTGTAGAGACATAAAAGTGAAAACCTCTATGCTGATCAATTTGTTCCATGAAGAAACTAGGTAAAGTACAAGAATTAAATGTATCACCACCATCTGCCATGGTCCCTACTCACAGGGACAACCAGGGGACTTTGAGAGTAGAATTGCTCACCCTTATCCACCCCAAACTATAAATTGCTCAAAAACATGTGGAAAGTGGAAAGGAAAGGAAAAGAAAAAAACTTACATCAGAAACCCTTAATTTAAGCAACAAGAACACAAGGAGATCACTATTTGGCTAATATTAGAATACAAATACTATTAATAAATAATTTGCTATTGAGGATAAGGAACAATTGGTGCTCTCAGACATTACTGGGGAGTAGGGAGGATGCAAAATAATGCTACTTTTTTGAAAAACAGTTTGGAAGTTTCTTATAAAGTTAATGTTACACTTAACCATACAACCTAGTGATCCTATTCCTTTTTTTTTTTTTTTTGAGTTGAAGTCTCACTCCATCACCCAGGCTGGAGTGCAGTGGCACACTCATGGCTACCCCAGTGTCAACCTGCTGGGCTCCATTTATCTTTCCACCTCAGCCTTCCAAGTAGCCGGAACTATAGGCGTGTGCTACCACACCTGGCTAATTTTTGATTTATTGTAAAGACGAGGTCTCGCCAAGTTGCCCAGGCAGGTCTCAAACCCGCGGGCTCAGGCAAACCACTCACCTCAGTCTCCCAAAGTGCTGGGATTACAGGGTGAGCCACTGAACCCGGTCAGCAGCTGCCCTATCTTGGGAAGGGCTGTCCTTTCAGTGTAAAATTGTGACCATTGTATCTTTTAAAATGTCCTTTCTTTCGATGTTGGTGATAAGAGCTGGTAGGAACCATGCTTTGGTTAAGCTATGGCCAGGCCATACTTCACTGAGTTATGGCTGCCATACTTCATTTTATTTTTTTGAGTTGGAGTCTCACTCTGTCGCCCAGACTGTAGTGCAGTGGCACGCTCCCGGCCACCGTAGCCTCGACCTGCTGGGCTCAGACCAAGCAGGTCTTGCCAAGTTGCCTGGGCGGGTCTCAAACCCATGGGCTCAGGCAATCCACTCTCCTCGGCCTCCCAAAGTGCTGGGATTACAGGCTGAGCCACCAAGTCCGGCCAATCTTATTTCTATTTACCCAACAGAAGTGAAAACACATGCCTATATAAAGAGCTATACATGAATATTAAGAGCAACTTTATTTGTAATCACCAAAAACTAGAAACAACCCAAAAGTCCTTCAACTTGTGAATGGAATAAAAAATTATGGTGCATGCATACAATGGAGTACCACTTAAGCAACTTAAAAAAAACCTTCACCATCTATTGCTACAGGCAACAACATTGATGACCCTCAGAAGCATTATTTTATGTGCAAGAAGCCAGACACAAAAGGCTACATATACTATGTGACTGCAGTTATGTGAAAGTCAGAAAAAGGCAAAATGATAGGGGCAGAAATCAGATCAATTGCTGCCAGGGATTGGGAACAGAGGAGACAATCTACAAAAAGACATGATGGAACTTTTTTGGGCGATGGGAAATATTCTGTGTATCTTGACTGTGGTGGTGGTTTACCTTATATCGAAATTCATTATCTGTACCCTAGAAGGGGTGACTGTTACTGCATATAAATTGACCTCAATTTTTTTAAAAAGCAGATTACAAAACATGCAACAAAATGGAACCAGAGCATAGGCTCTTGAGCTAGACTGCCTGGGTTAAAATCTTGGCTCTACCACTTACTAGATGTGTGACTTTGCGATACTTAACATCTCTGTCTCCATTCCTCATCTGCCAACTGGGAATGATAGTATTTACCTCAGAATTAGTGTAACAAATGAGTTAATACATGTAAAGCACTTAGAATAGTGCCCATTCTATAAGCATTCAGTAACTTCCAGCTGTTATCATACAATTATGTAACACATATATATATGCATGTCTCTATATATGCACAGAAAAAAAGTAGAAGGATGATCAGTATCTGGGTAGTGAGAACAGAATCATCTTACTTTTTTTCTCCTTTTTGTTTATCTGTATCTTCTAAGTTTTCTACATTAAAAAACTATTGTCTTTATAACAAGGAAAAAAAAAAAAAAGAGCCCTGAGCTGGGAGCCAGGAGTCCTGGTTTTCAGCTATGTTACTAATCTCTACAAAGAGTAGCTAGAGCAAAAACTTCTATATCTAAAATGGAATTGTTTACTATATTTGCAAATATAACATATACTTAACAAAAATTTTACAAACAAACTGTCAGTACACTTCTATTTTCCATGGTTAACTGTGTATACTTGTTCATTCAACATTTATTGTGTATTATATATATGGTATATGGTAGATGCTAGGAAAGAAGGAAGACACAGACAATAAAAAAAATAAACCACCAGCCGGGCTCCGTGGCTCAGCCTGTAATCCCGTGCCTTTGGAAGGCTGAGGTGAGTGGATTGCCTGAGCCCGCAGGTTCGAGACCCGCCTGGGCAGTGAGACCTCATCTCTGCAATAAATCAAAAAAATCAGCTGGGCATGGTAGTGCATGTCTGTAATTCCGGCTACTCGGAAGGCTGAGGCGGAAGGAACTCTGGAGCCCACCAGGTCGAGGCTGCGGTGGCCGGGAGCGGCCCCCGGCCACTGCACTCCAGTCTGGGCGACAGAGTGAGACTCTGACTCAAAAAAAAAATTAAAAAAATAAACCACCAGAGCAACCAAGAGAACCAGATGGCTTTTGTCTGCCCAAGACCTATCCGTATCTTCTACCCCTTAGAAGCAGGATAAAGGTAGTATAATATAGTGACTGAGAACTTGCACCTGATATCAGACGGACCTTTGTTTAAATTTTGGCTCTTACTATCTACTGCCAGTCTGATTTGGGGTAAGTTAATTAACATAGCTGAGTTTTTATTCATTACCTGAAAATGGAAATAATATCACCAAATTCATACAGTTTTAGAGTGAATTTCATGAGACAAAAAATCAATAACTAGCATGTCAGGTCAACAGAAAATGTACAGCCAATTGTCCCTTTTATTTTATTACTGTTAAATTTTAATTTTCTACTTATAAAACAGTCCATAAAATCCCACAACACAGACAAAATACTCACAAGGTAGGAAAAAGGAGGTGCAAAGTATAAAAAAGATCTGTTTAACATTACTAAATTCACATTTTAGTGAGTTAGTTCACCACCATTTTCTTGTAAAGATATCACGCTGGGAACTTACACTCCTTTAGGATTTCTCAAACTGTTAACATCTGCCTACATTACGTGAACTAGTAAATTAAATAAAAACCATCACCCAAAATACGGAGCCAGTCACAATCTCTCACAGGATTCCTTGTTCTGAATCTCTGACCAATCCTGAGTCATTTAAAAAGCAGAGACAACACAAAGTACTGATAAGAAGTCTGAACACAAAACTGTGGAGTGGAGTTGCCAGAGCACACTGTGGACTGACCATTACTGCAAGCAGAACTTTTTGAAAAAGAAACACCAAGATGAAAGGAGAACTTTCTAACTGGTTGTGCTCCTGAGTAATCATGTCTCCCAAGGCAAAAGAGGCACAGCAATCAATATGTTTCCCAAGCCAAAAAAAAAAAAAAATGTTGTTTTGTTTTGTTTTTTTTTTTGAGTTGGAGTGTCACTCTGTTGCCCAGGCTGGAGTGCAGTGGCACACTCATGGCCATCCCAGCATTGACCTGCTGGGCTCCGACAATCCTTCTGCCTCAGCCTTCCAAGTAGCTGGAATTACAGGCGTGTGCTACCACGCCCGGCTAATTTTTGATTATTGTAGAGATGAGGTCTCGCCAAGTTGCCCAGGTGGGTCTCGAACCCACAGGCTCAGGCAATTCACTCACCTCAGCCTCCCAAAGGCACGGGATTACAGGCTGAGCCACCAAGCCCGGCTTAAAAAATGTTTTAACTATTGTTTTTAAGATGCTTATTTCTTACAAATGACTCTGAAAGCAACAGTGATTATTTTAAAATTTTGCAGGAAGCCAGGCGCATTGGCTCACCCCTGTAATCCCAGCACTTTGGGAGGCAGAGGAGAAAGGATTACCTGAGTTCAAGGGTTTGAGACCAGCCTGGGCAACATGGCAAGACCTCGTCTCTACAAAAAAATAAAAAAAATTAGCTGGGCATGGTGGCGCATACCTGTAGTTACAGCTACTTGGAAGGCTGAGACTGAAGGATCACCTGAGCCCAGTAGGTCAAGGCTGGGTAGCCATGAGCATGCCACTGTACTCCAGCCTGAGAGACAGAGCGAGATTCCGAGTCAAAAAAAAAAAAAGAAAAGATTTTTGAATGCAGACATAAACCAGAAAGAAAATGTCTTTTTTATGACACCAGACCTTAAGGGTCAAACCAATTTTACTGAACTTTCCCCATAAATGTCTCTTTGCACTGAAACTTAGAGTGTGATATTTCAGTTGAAACGCAAGAATTTAAGAAGCAGAGGCAACCTGGACAGGATTTTCAAGTAAAGTCTATACTTTTTTATACCTTAGTTAAATAAAAATCTATGCAGACTTTTGCACTGCTTTCTTTCATTGGTGGTTTACAATCTCCTTTATGAGGACTGTCCCCTGTCCTCATAATTATCATGCTTAATTGTCATGCTTCCAGAGAACCCTAGGATCTTTTTTCTTACTTAGTGCCACAGAAGACAACTATTTGCTATCTTCCTCCACTCTGCACATTCACAATGCACATACACACACACAACACAGTCACACATCAATGCACAGGAAAGCCGACAGTTAGTGAAGCTTCTGAACAATCTGTGTACCCCTGCTCTGCTCCAGTCCACTTAAAGACCTCCTGGCTATATTGTGTATTATTAGTAAGAAGAGCCTAAAGAAACCACAAAGGCAAGTTCTTCCCTTCAGGTGCAGGAGACCTAACAAGGCTAAGGCTAACAAGGTTAGAAATCCTGTTCACTTGTGCTTCACCATAACTGCTTGTGATCAGCTCATAATGTACCACCATTTACTCTTTTTTTTTTTTTTTTGAGTTGGAGTCTCACTTCATCACCCAGGCTGGAGTGCAGTGGCACAAGTCTCACTCCATCACCCAGGCTGGAGTGCAGTGGCACGCTCACGGCCAGCCACCCCAGCGTCAACCTGCTGGGCTCTAGCAATTCTTCTGTCTCAGCCTTCCAAGTGGCCAGAACTACAGGCAGGTGCTATTATGCCCGGCTAATTTTTGATTTATTGTAGAGACAAGGTCTCGCCAAGTTGCCCAGGCTGGTCTCGAATCCGCAGACTTAGGCAATCTACTTGCCTTGGCCTCCAAGGCTGTAATTCCTCCAAAAGTGCTGGGATTACAGGCTGAGCCACTGATCCCGGCCCCATTTACTCTTTTTTTAGTGATTCAGATATCACCAGCCAGTTCAACAAAATCATAAAATACATAATTTGATAAAAAATAAAAATAAAAAACCAAACTACCAAATGAAATCAAACTATATTTCTGCTGGCTTTCTCATTACTTTATTGTCTTTGATTCGTCACATCATTCAAAGTCAAAGGCTATCAGAACTCCTCGATCAAAAGTCTATCTCATTTTCTCTGAGGCAAGGACACTGCATGTTAATTCTTCTGCAAATCCAAACATTTTTTCTAGAAATCAGAGTATCCAGGCACCAATCATAAACTAGGGCTATATGTTTTGCTTCACAGATATCAATCCTCTTGTCCACATGATACACACAAAAACAGGACAAATAGGAGAGTTATTTATTAACACAGTGTCTGTATTTTGGGAATCTGAAGGAAGTTTTAGCCCTTTAAGATATGAAGTTGACTGAGTTCCTTAAAAGGTATACTATACTCAGAGTCAATTCCAATTTGGAATGCTTCATAATGTTTTTTTAAAAGAGTGGAGTGTCCTTTATCACATACACTAACAACATTCTGATAATATTCAACAACAAATAATAATTTTTATCAAGACTACTATAAAAAAGGTATCAACATTTCCCAGGATACTTAAAAAAAAAAAACTACCTAAAGCTGCATGAACCCATTCAAAAGATAGTTAAATTTAGATAAAAATTATGAATTTTACAGCTTTAAATGTAAGTAGTAAAGTTAAGAAAGTTCAAAACTGAATTGGGGGGTGAACAGTCTTCTCTGCATAAGTTCATTATTTTAAGAAAACAAATATTTTATAACTTAAAATTAGTTTTAAAAATTCAAAAGTTGGCCAGGTGCAGTGGTTCATGTCTATAATCCCAGCACTTTGGGAGGCCAAGGTGAGAGGACTGCCTAAGCTTGCAGGTTCGAGACCAGCCTGGGCAACTTGGTGAGACCTCATCTCTACAAAAAAATCAAAAAGTTAGCCGGGCATGGTGGTACATGCCTGTAGTTCCGACTACTTGGAAGGCTGAGGAGGAAGGATCGCCTGAGCCCAGCAGGTCAAGGCTGCAGTGGCTGGGAGCGTGCCACTGCCCTCTAGCCTGGGCAACAGAGTGAGACTCCAACTCAAAAAAAAAAAAAAAATTCAATAGTGGCTCTTTCCCATCTTACAAGATGAGAGGTGAAAAAGTTGGAAAGCAAAATACTAAGGAAAAGAAACCTGAAGTCAAGAAGGTTGATACTGGTGGCAAGGTAAAAAAGGGTAACCCCACGGCTAAAAAGAATGGGAAGTCCCACTGCAGCCAAAATCCTATCCTTGTGAGAGGTTTGGAAGATATTCCCAATCTGCTATGTATTCCCGAAAGGTCACGTACAAGAGGAAGTACTCAGTTGCTAAATCCAAAGTTGAAAGAAAAAAAAAGAGAGAGAGAGAAGGTTCTTGTAATTATTACCAAATCAGTTGGTGGTGATAAGAATGGTGGTACTCTAGTGGTTAAACTTGGCAAAATGCCTAGATGTTATCCTACTGAAGATGTGCCTTGAAAGCTGTTAAATCATGGTAAAAAGCAGTTCAGTCAGGATGTGAGAGAAAACTGCAAGCTAGCATCACTCCTGGGACCATCCTGATCATCCTCACTGGATGCCACAGAGGCAAGAGGGTGGTTTTCCTGAAGCAACTGGGCAATGGCTTGTTTACTTGTGACTGGACCTCTGCTCCTCAATCGAGTTCCTCTGCAAAGAACACACCAGAAATTTGTCACTGCCACCTCCACAATAACTGGTATCAGCAATGTGAAAATCCCAAAACAACTTGCTGATGCTTACTTCAAGAAGAAACAGTTACAGAAGCCTAGGTACCAGGAGGATGAGATCTTCAACACAGAAAAAGAAAAATATGAGATTACAGAGCAGCACAAGATTGATCAGAAAGCTGTGGACTTGCAAATTTTACCAAAAATCAAAGCTATTCCTCAGCTCCAGGGCTACTTGCAATCTGTGTTTGCCCTGATGAATGGCATTTATCCTCACAAACAAGTGTTCTAAATTTCTTTTAAAAAGAACCTAATTAAATAACTGATAATTTTTTAAAATTTCAAAAGTGGTTACATAATTGTGTTTGAAAAAAATTAGCCTGGATTTCTCAAATTTTTTAAGACTCAAATTCTCAGAGCCAGGCGCAGTGGCTTGCACTTATAATCCCAGTTACTCAGGGGCTAAAGTGGGAAGAAAGCTTGAGCCCAGGAGTTCAAAACCAGCCTGGGCAACAGAGTAAGGCTCCATCACTAAAAAAAATTTAAAAGATTAACCAGATATGGGAGGCCCATTCTATAGTACCAGCTACTTGGAAGGCTAAGGCAGGAGGATCACTGGAGCTCAGGATGGAGGCTGCAGTGAGCTATAACAGCACTACCACACTCCAACCTGGCTGACAGAGCAAGATCCTGTCGCTAAAAAAAAAAAGTGGGGGCGGGGGGAGACTCAAATTCTCAAGATAAATGCTCCATCTGGTCAGAATTTAAGCCATGACTGGTTCTAGACCTGCTAATACATCAGTCTTTATGTCAGGAAGCAGTAACTTTTCTGATTAATAAAACTAGGTAAAAAGGAACAATTCAAAATCACCTCTAATTCTTATATTTTTATAAAAACACCAAAAAACTAAGAATTATTTTCTGAATCCAGATCTTATCATTTAAACCCTACCCTCATAAATTTAAGCAATCAAAGCACATGGGAAAGCAGAGCAAAGAGCTTGATCTTTGAACTAGAAAAGGGTTTGACTGCCGGGCATGGTGGCTCACGCCTATAATCCCAGCACTTTAGGAGGTGGAGGCAAGAGGACTAGCTGAGTCCAAGTTCAAAACCAGCCTGGGCAATTTGGTGGGACATCGATTCTTTAAAAAAAAGGGTTTGATCAAATACAATCCTCAATTTAGAATTTCAAGTGAAGGTATTGTGATAAAACATTTCCCCTTTTTTTAAAGTTATGAAACATTCCAAATTGGAATGAACTCTTGAGTATAGATTTTTTAGGAAACTCAGTCCTGCCACCTGTTCAGTCCATCATCTTACAACTGGCTCAAAACTTACCTAACCTATTCCCAAAACCTTCTCTGATTAACCTAAAAAAAACTGATCACTCCACCTTCAACATACAATTTCCTTTTATTTTGTAGCATAATTACTGTATCTAGTGGAATGTTAAACTCTTCAAAGAAAAAAGGATTAGTATCTTATTTCTTACTCTTTTTTTTTGGCCACAAAATAAAACAGGGCTGTAGCCAATGGCTATTCAATAGACACTATCAGATACCCAAAGCATCTAGTCCACTGCCTTTCAGCTAACAGATACTCACAAATTATTGTCTCTTAGTAATGTTATTTATCATCATCACCAGATACCAGACAAAGGTAAGTGGAAAGAACTTAAACTGAAATTAGCCCCTGGTATTGATAAGTATAGACTGTGGTGACCTATATGTATGTCAAAATCAGGTTAAAAATTATTCATGAATCTTATCCATACTCTTTCATACTGTATCTAATTAAAAGACTCTATGGTTTAATAATCAGATGCTTTGAAGTTGAAGGTTTGAACTCTAACTTCAGTATTTATCAACTAGTTATAGTTTCAAAGTAAAATTTTACTTAACTTGAAGGATTGCTGTTGAAGTTAAATGAGATAACTATTTAAAGTGCCTAATACAAAAGAAGCAGTCAATATATAGTAGCTATTCTTACTGTGAAACTTATGATTAATGCTATGGTTTGAATGTGTCCTCTCCAAAACTGAGGTTTTGCCAATGTGATAATATTAAGAGGCTAGGCCTTTAAGAGGTGATAAGGGCTCCTCCCTCACAATGGAATTAAGGCCCTTATAAAAGGGGCTTCACACAGCTTTGGGATGGCTTGCCCTTCCATCATGTGAGGACACAGGGTTCCTTCCCTTCAGAGCATGCAGCTCTCACAAGACAACCAAATCTACCAGTGCCTTGATCTTAGACTTCACAGCCTGTGAGAAAATACATTTCTATTCTTTATAAATTACCTAGTCTCAGATATTTCATTGTAGCAGCACAAAAAGACTAGGACAATCATAAAAACTATCCACAACATAGATTATGTTAGTTATTACATAAAAGAGTATTATGGCATCAATTCTCCGGTGAAATATGGTATATAAAATATAATCCCTTCTTGGATGTGATCTGCTTCCCACTGTGGTAAACTTCCCCAGAAAAATTATCTCTGCAGCAAAGTAATTTGCCTAGAAGTCTAGGGAAGAAGGTTTTGCACAGATGCACAGCTTTATTTCCCAGTGTAACCCAGTTTTATGCAACATCTGGACATTAATAGAAACCCATTGCCTGGCTTTTTACTATTAAGGGAACTGTTGTATTTGTCCCTGATATCTATGTCTCCCAGGGCATTTTAAGAAGAAGGGGTTTCTTTGGTGCCCAAAGAAGCTGAGTTTTTGTGGGGCTTATTCCCACTGACCTGTGAAGAAACCTAAATAAGACCCTCATTGGAGGCATATTAGAATAACAATGAGCTATCACCTCGTACCCATATTACACCAATATCTAGCAGAGAAGTGGGGAAAGGATATTATACATAACTGGCAGGAATGTGAGGTCACACCTGTAATCCCAGCAACTTGGGAGGCGGAAGTGAGAGGATTGCCTGAGCCCAGGGTTTTGAGACCAGCCTGGGCAACAAGACCTCATCTCTACAATGAATCAAAAAATTAACCAGACGTGGCGGCACATGCCTGTGGTTCTAGTTACTTGGAAAGCTGAGGCAGAAGGATTGCCTGAGTCCAGCAGGTCGAGGCTGCAGTAGCTGTGAGCATGACACTGCACTCCAGCCTGGGCAACAGAGTGAGACTCCTACTCAAAAAAAAAAAAGAAATGTGAAGTCTTTTAAAAAGCAATTGAGGGTGTGGCAATGTGTGTCTATAGTCCCAGTTACTAGGGAGGTTGAGGCGACAGATAACTAGAGATCATGAGTTTGAGACCCATCTGGGCAAGATAGTGAGACCATTTCTTCAAGGAAAAAAAAAGGCAATTTGACAGCAGTATCTATTGACCTTAAATATATATATTCTCCTTAATTCATCAGTTCCACTCCTAGAACCATAGCCACAGAAATATACACATCAATATATAAAACATGTAAAAAAAAGATGCTTACTGCAGCATTTTTCATAATGGAAAAAAGGGAAGAATGAAAAAGCAAGAAAAGAATACCGAGGGAAATGCCAAAATACATTATAGTACATACAAGCCATGAAGTAGTTTGCAGTCATTAAAAAGAGTTATGTCAGATGACATGAAGGGACCGTCATATATCAGATGAAATGGAGGGATTCCATTAAGTATTGAGTGAGAAAAACAAAAACAACAAACATAGTGAAATCTTGTCTGTACAAAAAACCAAAAAAATAAGCAGAGCGTGGTGGCATATGCTTGCAGTCCCAGCTACTCAGAAGACTGAAGCGGAAGGATAGCCTGAGCCCAGTAGCTTAAGGCTGCGGTAGCCATAACCACTGTACTCCACCCTGGGTGACAGAATAAGACTCCAACTCAAAATAATAATAATTCAATGGCCAAAAATGCACTATGTTTGTGTGTACATATGCATTGATATGGGATTATGTTGAGTGCAGGAAAAAAGATAGGATATACACTAGGGTGTTTGCATGGTTTGGGGATAAAGACACACCAATGTAGGAAGAATGAGGGGGAAAAAGGGGAAAGAATGCTATGCAAAAAGAAGAAAAAAGGTTTTAATTAAAAAATAAGGATGCAAATTTTCAGATTTGTGCTTCTATATAGAATTATGTATATTTATATAGATTTATATATAAAAACTTTTTACAAAATTTTAAAATATTAACAATCCCCTAAATGGAGAGTAATGAATCATGACTTAAATTACTCAATTATCTCATTCTGATAGCTGCATCTGTCAACTGCTGTTCTTCTATAAGCCATGAATCTAAAACTAATCACCCTTTTCTATCACCATTTTCACAGCTTAAACAGTTAAGACACACAGCAGTAGGCGGGCTTGTTGGCTCAGCCTGTAATCCCGTGCTTTGGAAGGCCGAGGGGAGTGGATTGCCTGAGCCCGCGGGTTCGTGACCTGCCAGGGCAACTTGGCGAGACCTCATCTCTACAATAAAAATCAAAAAATTAGCCAGGTGTGATAGCACGCGCCTGTAGTTCCAGTTACTTGGAAAGTTGAGGCAGAAGGATCGCCGGAGCCCAGCAGGTCGAGGCTGCGGTGGCCGGGAGCGGCCACTGCAATCCAGTCTGGGTGACAGAGTGAGACTCCAACTCAAAAAAAAAAGACACACAGCAGCATAAACACTATTAACAAACAGCTAACCCAGTGCACTAGCTGCCAACAAGAACAAGTAATATACAATAAAGGCTTACTCCTTAAAATACTTTTGTGAAATATTGTTGAATACACTATTATTTTAATATTTTAATATTTAATGACTACATATAATATACTGATTCTGCTTATTATGGTTGATAAATTCTGACTAGGATTCATTATGGTCTCCATTGACATTTTGTTAAAAGTTATTGTGCTAGTCGGGCTCAGTGGCTCAGCCTGTAATTCCGTGCCTTTGGGAGGCTGAGGTGAGTGGATTGCCTGAGCCCATGGGTTCGAGACCCGCCTGGGCAAGCGAGACCTCATGTCTACAATAAATCAAAAAATCAGCCGGGCGTGGTAGCGCATGCCTGTAATTCTGGCTACTCAGAAGGCTGAGGCAGAAAGATCGCCGGAGTCCAGCAGGTCGAGGCTGCGGTGGCCAGGAGCAGCCACTGCACTCCAGTCTGGGTGACAGAGTGAGACTCCAACTCAAAAAAAAAAAAAAAAAAGTTATTGTGCTCCCAAAAAGAAGACCATAGCATTAGAAACTTCTCTTTTAGTCAGCAAGATTTTATTAATTATTGATTATACATGTAACACTATGGTAGTTACTCTGGAGGATTCCACATAAACATAAGAAATGATTCAGAAACACAAGAAATCTTTATTCTTGTTGAAGATACAGGGGTTATATAAGATTACAAGATCCTAAGAAAGAAGACAAATGAGGTCAAAGTCCTTAGAGGTTAAGGAGGAAGAGTGAATCCAAATGATATTCAGTTAGGAAAAGTATCCAAAGGAAAGATATGGAAACTAGATCAGGGATGGTATGTGAGGAAGAAAACAAAGTATGTGATAAAAGACTGGGTTGAAGAGATAATAAGGAGCTGGATTACTGAAGAGCCTGAATATTAAATGACAGTTTGGCTTTACTAAATGGTAGAGTCATTTTAAGCTCTTGAGTAATTATTATTTAATTTATCAATTTCTTTCAATAGTTACTTTTTAATTGGAATTTGTATTGAGATGATTGTAGATTTACATGAAGTTATAAAAAATAAGAGAGGTCCTTAAAACATATTTATTAATTAATTAATTAACTTATTTATTTTTAATTTTTTTTTTGAGTTGGAGTCTCAGTCTGTCGCCCAGACTGGAGTGCAGTGGCCACTCCCAACCACCGCAGCCTCGACCTGCTGGGCTCCGGCGATCCTTCTGCCTCAGCCTTCTAAGTAGCTGGAACTATAGGCGTGCGCTACCACGCCCGGCTAATTTTTGATTTATTGTAGAGATGAGGTCTCGCCAAATTGCCCAGGCGGGTCTCGAACCCATGGGCTCAGGCAATCCACTCTCCTCAGACTCCCAAGGCGCGGGATTACAGGCTGAGCCACCGAGCCCGGCTTAATTTTTTTTTTTTAAAGAGACAAGGTCACCCAGTCTGGAGTACAGTGGCACATTCATAGCTCACCTACTCCTGGACTCAAGCATTCCTCCCACCTCAATCCCCTAAGAAGCTGGGACTACAAGTACACACTACCATGCCCAATAATTTTTTGTTTTGGTAGAGTCAGGATCTCTCTTTGTTGCCCAGGCTGATCTCAAACTCCTGGTCTCAAGAAATTCTCCCACCTTGGCCTCCCAAAGTGCTGGGATTACAGGTATGAGCCACTGTATCCAACCCACAATAATTAATTTTTAAGAGCTAAATTTGTGAGTCATTTCAAAAGGTGCATAGATGTATAAAACACTGTATCTGCTTTTTGTAAGCATACAGGAAAAAGACACATCCTTTTAAATAGATTACATATAACAAGAAGTGAAGCATACAGTATGTGGGCCCACAAGCCAAGCTTTTAAAGTTAGAGAAACAGCGAATTACTTTTGGAAGGAGTTAGGAAAGGCTTCACGGTACTGGTTCCATATGAAATTATTCACTCAGTACCTAATATATGCTAAGGACTGTGCCAGATGCTAGGGGTACAGTGGTGAATGAGACAGAAACAGTCTCTCTATTTTCACACAGTTTGAAATTTATTGGTAAAAGTAGACAAGCAATTATAATAGAACAGGAGGTTTTAAAAGGGGATAATTAGAACAGAGCAGAGGGATCTAAACAATTCTGGGGAACACTGCAGGAAAGCCTTGCAGAAGACAGGATGTTTAAGCTATGACCTGAAGGATGTTCCGGCAGAGAGAACAATATGAAGCCCTGGAAGAAAGGAGTAAAACAGCACATTTGGGAAACTTATGAACTTTTGCTAGTTAGTAATAGAGAGACAATGCAGTATAATGGATATGAGTGAAGGCTTCAGAGCATGACTGGGTTTACCACTTGGCTTTACCACTTACCAGTTGTCCTTAGACACATCTATGTGCCTCTGTTTTTCCAATATGAAATGGGATATAACAATAATTCCTATCTCACAAATTAGGACTAAATGATTTAGGACATATAATGCCCTTAGATTAGTGCCTAACACATGGTAAATGCTTAGTACATGTTAGTCATTACTGCTAATGCTACAACTACCACTTTTTTTTTTTGAGTTAGGTTGGAGTGCAGTGGCACACTCACGGCCACCTCAGCGTTGACCTGCTGGGCTCCAGCAATCCTTCCACCTCAGCCTTCCAAGTAGCCAGAATTTCAGGCGCACACTACCATGCCCGGTTAATTTTTTGATTTATTGTAGAGACAGGGTCTCGCCAAGTTGAAGAAAATGGCTGGGCGCGGTGACTTAGCCTGTAATTCCAGCACTTTGGGAGGCTGAGACAAGTGGACTACCTGAGCCCAAGGTTCGAGACTAGCCTGGGCAACTTGGTGAGACTTCATCTCTACAATAAATCAAAAAAATTAGGTACTATTAAGAAGATAAGCCAAGCTTGGTGGCTCATATCTGTAATCCCAGCACCTGGGAGGCAGAAGCGAGAGAACTGCCTGAACCCAGGGGTTCGAGACCAGCCTGGGCAACATGGTGAGACCTCATCTCTACAATAAATAAAAAAAACTAGCCAGGCATGGTGTCGCATGCTTGTAGTTCCAGTTATTTAGAAGGCTGAGGCAGGAGGATTGCCTGAGCCCAGGAGGTCGAGGTTGCAGTAGCTATGAACGTGACACTGCACTCTGATCCGGGCGACAGAGTGAGACTGTGACTCAAAAAAAAAAAAGAAAAGAAAAGAAAAGAAAGTAAGGAAAGAGAACAGATGGTAAGAGTCTGTAGCTATTTTAGAAAAGGTGGTGAGAGAAGGCCTTTCTGAGAAGGTGACAGTTAAGTGGAAACCTGAATGAAGTGAAGGAGTAGTCATGCTCGTGTTTTTCTGGGGAAAACTTTCCCGGCAGAGGTATGAGCATGCTTAGCATGTTCAAAAACTAGAAAGGATGGTGGAATAGTATGAATGAGGAATGTATATGCCACAAGGACAGGGGTCATGTCCATCTTGTTTACCTAGAATTAACTTGAGCAGTAGTTAGCACATAGTGGATGCTCAAGGAATACTTCTTGAATGGATAGAGAGAATGTTGAATGAATGAACAAACCAATGATTCATTCCTCCTCCCCCAAAATCTAGAATCTAGGATGGGGAGAGAAAATAGGAAAATTATATTAAGAAAGCTGTGGGTAAGCTTCCTAACAAGCACCTTTCTTACATGTGAGAGCTTAAGAGGAGCCAGACTGTTAGGTCCAAATTTCGGCTGCTCCACATCTGCTGGATGTGTAACCTCAGGCAAGTTACTTAGCTTCCATGTACTTCAATGTCTTCATCTGAAAAATGAGAGCAACAACAGTGCCTACACCTCACAGGGCCACTGCAGGATTTCTCAACTTCGGCATTATTGATGTTTTGAGTCAGATAATTCTTTGTTGTAGGGGGCATTCTTGTGGGTTACAGGGTGTTTAGCTGTATTCCTGGCTTCTATCTACTAGATACCAGTAGCAACTCTCCGTTGTAACAAGCAAAAATGTCTCTAGATAGTACCATATGTCCCTACTGAGTCAAAAATCACCCTGGGTTGAGAATTACTGGATTATTGTGAGGATTAAAAGTTGATATGTGTAAAGCACATAGAACAGTAAGTACCTGGCACAGGTGCTGTTATTAAGATTAGCATAGTGGCTTCTAGGGAAAAACAAATGTTTTTCCTAACAGAATTGAGAACAATTCAGTTTCCCACATGACTAACTAAATAATAAAAAATAAATCACAGATGTTTTATGGAGCATTAAAAAATGGGTTTGTCTATTCCCAATAAGATTTATTTATACTCAAGTGACACTTTCTATGGCTATAATGCATTCCATTCATCGAGGAAACTCTGACTCTACCTTTATATATAAACCTGTCTCTGAAGTAGAAGTTTCTTTAAGGTGGAAGAATATTAGTAACAGGTTATTTCTACAGTAACCGGTCTGGGGGCAATTTTTTTTTTTTTTTTTGAGTTGGAGTCTCACTCTGTCGCCCAGACTGGAGTGCAGTGACCGCTCCCAGCCACCGCAGCCTCGACCTGCTGGGTTCCGGCAATCCTTCCGCCTCAGCCTTTCAAGTAGCTGGAACTACAGGTGCACGGTACCACGCCCAGCTAATTTTTTTATTTATTGTAGAGATGAGGTCTCACCAAGTTGCCCAGGCGGGTCTCGAACCCACGGGCTCAGGCAATCCACTCACCTCAGCCTCCCAAAGTGCTGGGATTACAGGCTGAGCCACTGAGCCTGGCTGGCAATTTTTAATAAATACTTTGGTTTCTAAGATTACAGTATGCTTCTCTTTGTGTGCATAGTAACTTTTAACAAGGTGCTGGTATTGACAGCTCAACCCTCAAACATCTATGCTAACAGGAGAAAACATATGGAAAGAAAACATGGTAGATGAGTTCAACCATCTTTCAGAGTGGGCAGGAATGCTTGTATTTGTATTAAGTACCGGGTAGTTGTTTCCAGTTTTCTAGGAAGTCACAAAACTGTCACAAATGGTTTTTAACTACACAATTCTTCCTTTGTCAGGTCCAGTGCCCACTCAGTTTATCATTTTACATTGGCAAACAACTGTACAACTTTCCTCATCTGTGATACAAAGATAAAAATAAACAGTAGTATTCATATTCTAAACATTTTCTGGTTCACACCTTCCCCTATTAGAGAGCTCACTGGACACTAACGATTCTCCATAATCAGGTGCAGAGGCTCACACCTGTAATCCCAGCCCTTTGGAAGCCGAGGTGGGAGGATCACTTAAGACCAGGAGTTCTAGACCAGCCTAGGCGACATGGCAAAAACTTATCTCTACAAAAATAGAAAATTAGCTGGGCATGATGGCACACACCTGCAGTCCCAGCTACTCAGAAGGCTGAGGCTGAAGGATTGCCTAAACCCAGAAGGTCGGGAATGCGGTTAGCTGAGGTCATGCCACTGCATTCTAGCATGGGTGACAGAGTGAGACCTGGACTGAGGAAGGGAAAAAAAAATCATCCATTCTCTTACTAGGGAGATGTATCTTGTTTGTGTCAGAAAAGCACTTTTGTAAATAGAACAGAATAACAATATTATTAAAATCTGAAAGAAAGATTTGCCCCCAGAAATCCCTCCTGCTATGATTTACTCTTAGGATAATTTGGGGTTGATAAAGAGCCAAATTCTTCCCATAGTCCACAGAGATTTGCCTTGGCTTGGGGCTATTTTCTCTAAGATAGCGTTTCTAAACTTCTACAACTCTTGGATTAGTTTTTGTTTCTCATCTGGCTGGTCAAAGTTTTCTTATAACAACAGACCACATAACTAAAAAGCTAAGTTTCTTGGTCTGAATTTTTGTTTATACCTGGTAGAAGCTACAGCTTGTTTCCAAAGGGAATTCAAAATGCCTATGCTTATCTCCAGAGAACTCTTCAAATACTTTCAGTAATCTAATGGCTACAGCTTACTAAAAATTTCCCAACATCTTCCTGTTTTGGCAGGTCCCACTGAAATCCCCCTCCCCATAACGGGGAATTTGAGTAAAAACATTGCCAACTTCCAGTTCCCTTAGGCAAATTTCCAGTCCCAGTGCAAGGTCATGAGGTTAAACATCTCTCAATGACGCAGGCTCCCTCAGAGGGAGAAACAAGGAAAAAAAAAATCAAAACTTAGTCTTCCCAATGCAGTAAATCAAGAGATAGCAACCAAGTCCTTAAAAAAAAACAAAGTGGAAGCAGTTAAATTATATACTGTTTGCTCTGCCAAGGCCCCCAGTGGGAGCACAGAACCCAAACAGAACCCAAATGAGAACTGTGGGATGGGAGAAGAACTGCAAATTCAGCAATCTAGTCACATCAATAGATACATCTCTAGATTCTCTAGATCATCTCTAGGGGAAAAAAAAAAAATATATATATATATATATATATATATATATATATATAATTTTTTTGAGTCAAGAGTCTCACTCTGTCACCCAGGCTGGAGTGCAGTGGCACGCTCACAGCCACCACAGCCTTGACCTGATGGGCTCAGGGGACCCTTCTGCTTCAGCCTTCCAAGTAGCTGGAACTACAGGTACACACCACCACACCTGACTAGTTTTTTTATTTATTGTAGAGAAGAGGTCTCGCCATGTTGCCCAGACTGGTCTCGAACTTGTGGGCTTAGGAAATCCTCTTGCCTCTGCTTCCCAAAGTGCTGGGATTACAGGCGTGAGCCACTGCACCTGGCCACCTCTAGAATACTAATACCACTAATAGTGGTTTCTAGCCACTACATAAATTATAATACAAGAGCAACTAAAGCAAAGTGATTGAATTAGTGGTTATAGGGTGTGGAATGGAGTCACACATGGAGCAAAACATTATTTAGGATTAAAATGTATATTAGGTGGGAGGTTGGAAAAACTAAACGAAAGTACATTTAATCAACTTCTTGGAGAAAGAACATAAGCTGATTATAAAGAAGGCAAGCTCATCTGAGGGGCTGGTAGAGTTCTTGGACCTCTGGCAGCCTGCAGATAGATAACTGAATAAAATAAAATCAGACTTGTTTCCCAGGAACTGATTCATAGGTTACAGAGCTTTAGAGTTAAAAAAAAAAAAAAAGCCTAATGCTTACAAGAAAATACCAATGATAAAAATAGTTATATGTGTATATACTGCTTTACACCTCAAAGTGCTTACACTGAGTCATTAAGTAAAAATTTTTATGTACCTGCTATGTGTCAGTAACTGGGGATACAGAAATTAGATACCACTCTACTTTCAAGGAGCTTACTTCTAATGATGAGACCTGTTAGGAATAATAATACAATAAAACAATCCTTCTATGGTGGTATGTAAGGAGAGCACAGGAGAAGGGGCACCTAAGTTTCTGGGAGGAATCAAAGATAGCATTCATCTCAGAAGAGTAAGACCTTGAACTGGGACATGAAGGATAAATAGAAGTTGGTGAGTTGTCAAGAAGAGAGAGGAATGGCAAAGGGAAGAATATACATAAAGGAATAGAAAAATAAAAGAGCACAAAGTATTCTAGAAACCAAAAGCTGGTCAGTACTGCTGGAGACAGTGAGGTTGGAAGTGACAGGAGATAACTAATCAGAGCCTAAACAGATGAATACAAGAGTTTAAGGTTTACCCCACAAGAAATTGAAGAATTCTGAACAGGAGAATAAAATTATTAGAACTAATAGTGCACGCGCCTGTAGTTCCAGCTACTTGGAAGGCTAAGGAGGATCGCTGGAGCCCAGCAGATCGAGGCTGTGGTGGCCAGGAGCGTGCCACTGCACTCCAGTCTGGGCGACAGAGTGAGACTCCAACTCAAAAAAAAAAAAGAACTAATAGTAAAGTATCTTGGCAGCTGAATGGACAGATCAGATTTTGGCTATAAGCAGGGAGCCTAGTAAAAAGGTTACTAAAACCACAGAGAGAAATGCTGAGAACCCATCTAGGGCAGATGAAAGATTCAAGAAGAGATAGACTCTATAGAACTAAGAAGTCAAATAGCTGTGAGTAGTACAGGAAAGGAGGACTCAAGACTGTCTCCTAATTTTCTGGTTAAGGCAACTAATACTGAGTTAGGAAAGCAGGGCTGGAGGTAGTTTATGGGAATGGCAACATCAGTTTTAAATGCACAGGAGTCATCTAGATGCTCAGGTGGAAAGAATTATTGGATTAACTGAATCTAGGACTTAAGAAATAGATCAGGACTACAGATATGAATACACACATCACTCAATAAGCAGTAACCACAGGTTGGGACGAGATTATTACTAAGAAGAAAAAAGGGTCAAGGATTAAGCCTGGGAAACACTGCAAAAGAGAATGAATATTTGCCAGAGACCAGGAAGCAAACTGTAGAGAAAATGATGTTCATAGTTAGCTGTCCAGCTTACACATATCTTTCCTGTTTGGGGGAAATTCCAAGATAAGAAGAAGTCAGGTCCCTCCTCCTACTACAGGAACCAAAGAGTAACAGATATTCCCTCTCTCAACTCTCTGGCATCTAGGCACAGATATATAACCCAAGTTCAGCCAATCAGATTCTCTCATCTAGATCTCTGAATATTGAGGGAATGATACAAAAGAGAAAAATATAATCAGAAATCATTCATGGCACTGTAACAAGTGTCTACTAGTGGCAGGGCCAACAGCAGCAGGTGTTCACTGGCAACCAGGCTAACAATAGTGGCAAAGAGGGTCCCGTGAGCAGTGCTAGTGACAGAGGCCTCAGCAGACTGGTTCTATGACATGGTCTTCACTATGTCTTGCATTGTTCATTTTCTGAACTTGGTTATTCAGCCTTCCTATTAAGTCTGTGCACTACCCAATACTCTTCCAATAAATTTATTTTATGCTTAGGTTAATCAAGATTACACAGAGAACCCTCAGAGATATAGAATTAGAAGAGAACATCAAATAAGGTCAAATGATACATAAAGATCGAGTATGATGAGGCCTAGAGTGGGCCCACTAAATAAGGTGACTAGTAGGTCACTGGTGATCTTAGTGAAATAGCTCACATTTGTCATCTCATTTTATCCTTACAATATCTTGTGAGGAAAATAAGGTAGGCACTATATATTTTTTGTAAGGCTGAAAAAACAGAAGCTAAAAGAGATTAAAGTCATATACTTCTTTATACTATCTAAGGTTGCCCTCAAAAAAGTTGTTTTTGCCTGTAGGCTCCCTGGAATAAAAAGAAATTAAAATAAAATAAATAAAAAGTTGTTTTATAGATAGCAAAGAAGATGTGAAATGACCATACTAATTCTTATACCAAATATTAGCTGACACAGACAATAACCATATATGGTTCCCAATGGTCTTCCAGCTCCTTCAATGTTGGCAATATAAAGAATAACCTAACAACACCAAACTCCTTGTAGACAATTACCCAGAAACAGGCCTAATGAGGTTCCTTGCCAATATCCTTCCATGGCTCACTCAGGGTACCTTGGTTACTACTTAAAAAATACATCATCAGCTAAAAGGGACTCCTCAAGTGGAAGAAGGGATCTTCTATCCCTGGCCATGAGAACCACTGTGGGAATGAGAGGTTGAGAGCTTTCAAAAGATGATGATGATTTCTCAACTTCATTCCTTTGGGATATGTCACAGCCAGGAAGGGAGAAATTGAAAAAAGCAGCTTTCACAAGCTGCCAGATCCATGTCCTAGTCTCAGGGGATAATTAGCCAGTGAGGTTTTGTGGAGCTGATGTAATGTTGGCAGAGACTAATGTTTTATGGTTGAACATGTAGCCTCTTGATATTTAGCTATAGGGCTGAAAAGGATGACATCTAGAAAAGCTAAGAAACCCATAACACCACCACTTAGCAATTTGAATAGTAAAAGTAATTTGTAAACTTTAACTGATCCATCTTTTTCATGAATAGCTTACAAGAGCATTTGTTAAGCTACAAATTTTTTAAATCTTATTTTATATAACTCATTTGCTTTGAAAAGAAATTTCTAAGTATCTCCAAAGAACAAAGACAATTTAGAAAGCTTAACGTAACATAAGAAAGAATTAGAAAAAAGGGAAGTTTTCCAAGGAGTAAAATCTGTTTGTGGCACTTTAATCCTACTACCAGCATACCAAGTTTAAAAACCTCTGTCGAGCTTATGAAAACAATTTTTGAAACTGAGAACACTAAGCCAAAAGCTTTCAGGAGCACCCCATATCTCACAAAAATTGTCAATCTTAACCTTATAAGTACTCTGAGATGCAGAAGTACTGAGAAACAGTAGACAAGAAGCAGAAGTATTAAGACTAGCACTCATGGTTTGAGCTTGGGCTATTAAACTTCAAATAGAACACTTGTCATTTTAATAAAAATGGTCAGTTCTTTGACTTAAATATGCCACAATGATTTCTGAAAGCCTGGAAAAAACTAAGTATATATAAAAAAAATTAAATCCCTAATCAATAAGACAAAAAATATACAGTGCTTCCAAATACATGCTAGCTCCTTACTTGAAATAAGGGACATTTTTGGTTCAACCCTGGATACAAAAAACTCTGTAGTTCATATATCTTAATAATGTCACAAAAATTGAGAATCACATTTCTCTGAATGAGGAGGGAGTAGGAGAAAGTTAGAGATGAATAAAAAACATGACCCTCTTACATCTTATAAAGGAACTAAAAAAGTCATCCTTAGCAAGATAGTTTCTACTTCTCTTGAGGGAAACATTTCTCAGGAGAAACTGTTGGGTTGGGGGACCTAAATATAGACTGAAAGGGCTTTCTTCTTCCCAATCTCTCCAATATTTCATATTCACTTCATTTATTCATTAACATACATTTATTCAGCACTTGCTATGCATCAAGCACCCTGATAGACGCTGGATATAAAATGGTAAAACAAGCCGGGCTTGGTGGCTCAGCCTGTAATCCCACGCCTTTGGGAGGCTGAGGTGAGTGGATTGCCTGAGCCCGCGGGTTCGAGACCCGCCTGGGCAGCGAGACCTCATCTCTACAATAAATCAAAAAATTGGCCGGGCATGGTAGCGCATGCCTGTAATTCCAGCTACTAGGAAGGCTGAGGCGGAAGGATCGCTGGAGTCCAGCAGGTAGAGGCTGCGGTGGCCGGGAGCGGCCACTGCGCTCCAGTCTGGGCAACAGAGTGAGACTCCAACTCAAAAAAAAAACAAAAAAAAAACAAAAAAAAAAACAAAGGTAAAACAATAACAGATACCTCCTTTCATAGCACTTACACTAGTGAAATACAAATTAAACAAACCCAAAAAATCCCATAGACAAACATATACAATAATCTCAAAGTGTAAGTACAATGAAGAACGAGAGAAAGAAAAACTATGCAAACTGGGGTAGAAGGATATTCTCTGAGAAATGAAGGAATGAGGAAAAGAAAGAAAAAAGAAGAGGATGGAACCTAGAGGATAAAGGGAAAATAGCAAAGGTGAAGTTAAAGAGGTAGGCAGGAACAGAGAAAACGAAGCCATGCCCATCAGGAAACTCCCATATCAGTCTATAAGGACAAATATTAACTTCAAGACTAAATATTATTTAATCTCTTACTCTAAACTATCTAAACCAGATCATGATCCCTATGCAAGTGGGGACCATATTTTTTTTAGATACTCTAACACCTTTCATGTAACATCTGGCGTATGACAAATTCTATGAGTACATAAAAAATATATACTTTTCTGCCAAATCATGTATAAAGACTTTTCTAAAAACATTCACACTAATTACCTTAGTTGGGATTAAATATAAATTTAGTAACATTGAGTCAGCTGACCAAAAGCCTAAATGCAAGAGGATCACCTTCAGGATAAAGCTAATGGAAGATTATCTGCAAACTCCTCATGGACTGACTTAGCAGATATAAAACTCAGCTGTTAAGGAGTTTCTCAAAGCCTTCTCAGAAGTAAGGGACCTTTTTTCTTAGCAGAGCCATTAAGGATCTTCACACAGCAAATGTTCTACTCTAAAGATATACAGGTTTAAGTTTAAATTCCAAGCCGGGTTCGGTGGCTCAGCCTGTAATCCCGTGCCTTTGGGAGGCTGAGGTGAGTGGATTGCCTGAACCCACAGGTTTGAGACCCGCCTGGGCAGCGAGACCTCATCTCTACAATAAATCAAAAAATCAGCTGGGCATGGTAGCACATGCCTGTAATTCTGGCTACTCGGAAGCTGAGGCGGAAGGATCGCCGGAGCCCAGCAGGTCGAGGCTGCGGTGGCCGGGAGCAGCCACTGCACTCCAGTCTGGGCGACAGAGTGAGACTCCAACTCAAAAAAACAAACAAACAAGCAAACAAAAAAACAAATTCCAATCCACAGAAACTATTTGCTACGTCGGAAAAAATTTCTAATGCACGTTTATGGCAAGACACTCAGGAAGTTTTTGCTTAGCTTCAAACGTATGATGCTGTTTTTGGCCATGGGTGTAGAGTCAGAAATTTTACTACACTGTAATTCAAAATAGCATCTCTTCTAATCCCTGTTAACAGGCACAAGAGTCACTGTTAAAAACAAGGAACTTTCAATGGAAAGGTTAAGGCTTATCTTATAAAGGCTTCCTTTAAATGTCAAATGTACAAAAAAGGCCATCTCTATGCAGAAAGGAGATCTAAAACAACAGAATTTAATACAGGTATTCTAAAAGAAGGAAAAGAGGTTTTTTGGTTTGTTTTTCATGGTTATGTTGTAGTGTTCTGGATGGGAGGGATAAAACAGGGAGTGAAGGGGACTAAAAAGTCAGTTAGGCTGGGAGAATGGAACAGAGGAACCTAGAAGTTATAACAGCCCATCAAGGCCAGGTGGGCATGCCTATAAATAATCTCAGCACGATGAGAGTCTGAGGTAAGAGGATTGCTTGAGCCCAGGAATTTGAAAACAGCTTTGACAACACAGCAGCACCTTACTCTGTCTTTACAAAAATAAAAAATTTAGCCAGGTGTGGTAGCACGTGCCTGTAGTCCCAGCTACTTGGGAGGTTAAGGTGGAAGGATTGCCCGAGCCAAGCAGGTCAAGGCTGCATGTGGCAAGCCATGATCATGACATTGCCCTCCAGCCTGGGTGACAGAATGAAACTCCAACTCAAAAAAGAAAAAAGAAAAAGCCCATCAAGAGCTAACACAGAGGGTCTGATAAAGGGTTTAAAGTTCACATAAAAGGAAATATAGTGTAGTGGTAAAGAATATGGATTCAGAAGCCAGACTACCTGGGAGCAATCTTAGCTCTACCACTTACCAAGTATGTGGCATTGGAAAAGTTTCAAAATCACCTTGTCACTCAATTTCCTCACCTGTAAAATGGAATAAAAGCATCCACCTCACATAATTGTTGCAAAGATTAAGAGAATATCTGTAAGGAGCTTGGAATACTGTCTGGCACACTGCTATTGTGATTTATAATAAGAAAAATACAGGGGATGCCAAAAAATGTATACACATTTTAAAAGATGTTAACTATGTATTACTTTTAGTTTGCTGTCATCAGAAGTGCCTGGACACTGATGGTAACCACTTGGAGCACCTCTTGTAATTGCAGAAGTCAAACATGACTTGTATTCTTCTTTTATTGGTATTTAGTGAGTATTACAATTTTAAAACAGTTTATTTCCTTTCTTAAAATGTGTATACATTTTTTTGGCACCTCTGTATATTTGGTCTTTGTCTTCATTCCTGGTACTGAGCTTCTAAAATTGGATGCTGGAATTTCCTAAGTAATGGATAAGAGCAAGAAAGTGTAAAGAGCGTCTTTTGTTATTCATAACAAGCTCCTTTCAACCACACTAGAGTTTGTTAATGAGGTAATTTTGGGAAGCTCCCCTAAAGGTGGGACTGGTTGCCAGAGAAACCAACCTGGAGATTGGAGAGTTGGCACTTTCAACCTTACCGTCCGACTTCCAAGGAGGCAAGAGGGGCTGGAGATTGACTAACTCATTTATGGCCAGTGTTTTGATCAATCATGCCTATATAATGAAGCCTCCATAAAAATCCAAAAGGATAAGTTCTAAGAGACTTCAAGACTGATAAACACATTAAGGTGCTAGGAGGGCGGCACACCCAGAGAAGGTATGGAAGCTCCACACAATCCCCCTCATACTGTGTCCTATGAAACAGCCTCTCATTTGGCTATTCCTACATTGTATCCTTTATAATAAACTGGGAAGGCAGCAAAGTGCCTTCCTAAGTTCTGTGAGACATTCTAGCAAATGATCTAACCTGAGAGGGCAGATGTGGGCACTTCTAATTTGTAGCCAAGTTAGATAGAGGTTGTGGGGTAACCTGGGGACCCACCCTCATCAGATGACATCTAAGGTTGACAGCAGTCTTCCCTTTGCCCATGGGGTTTGTACTAACTCCAGACAATTTTGTGTCAAAATTGAGTTAAATTGTAGGACACCAAGTATGTGTCCAGAGAGTTGGAGAACAGGTCATCAGTGGGGGAAAAAACCCATACCTCTGATGTCATCAGAATTGAAGTGTTAAGAGTAAGAGTAGAGTATCAGGGGAAAAAAAGGATTATTGGTAAACTATTTAAAATGCTGGCTACTAATATTTTATATTAAATATTTTTATAAAATCGACTTGCAATCCCATATTCTAAAAATGTGTCCCTTTTGTGTTTTTTTTGGGGGGGGGTTATTGTTTTAGGGACTTTTGTTATTGTTTTGATTTTTTGCATTTTCTTGTTTGGCCTGTTTTAATAAATTTAGTTTTGTTTGTTTGTTTGTTTTTGAGTTGGAGTCTCACTCTGTCGCCCAGGCTGGAGTGCAGTGGCATGCTCATGGCCACCCCAGCATCAACCTGCTGGAATCTGGCGATCCTTCCACCTCAGTCTTCCAAGTAGCCGGAACTATAGGCAAGCATGACCATGCCCAGCTACTTTTTTATTTATTGTAGAGATGAGATCTTGTCAAGTTGCCCAGGCTGGTCTTGAACCCACAGGCTCAGGCAATCCACTTGCCTCAGCCTCCCAAGATGCTGGGATTATAGGTTGAGCCACCGAGTCCAGCCTAAGTTACTTTTTAAAATATTAGGGGATGGTCTGGGCAGGGTGGCTTACCCCTGAACCACTGTACCCACTGTTTTTTTATTTTACAAAAAAAATTTTTTTAAACCAGCTGGGTGTGGTGGCACACACCTGTAGTTCCAGCTGGTTAGGAGGCTGAGGCAGGAGGATCACTTGAGCCCAAGAGTTCAAGGCTGTAGTGAGCTATGACTGCACCACTGCACTCCAGCCTAGGCAACAGAGACCCTATTTCAAAAAAAATAATAAAATACAAGGTTGTCTCACCTATGCTTAAGAAGACAATAAAAAAAGAGATCTGTCCACCTCTGGGGCAGAGTTTTAAATGGAAAATACTCTACATTAAGTTTAGGCATGGTGGGACCCAAGAAATAAGAGAGGGGTAGGTACATGGGAGAAGAAAGAAAACTTAGGGAGAAAACTGAGAAGCCACCTATTGGATCTTCTCATTTAGATTACCTTCTAGAACTCTTATCAACCCTTGGAGGGTTTTGTGTAATATTTCATTTAGACAAACCACTTCTTAGCTAGATAACAGGGTTGGAAGACAGAGACAATGTAGGTGGGAAAGAAGTTCATGCACTTGGTTTTGTTTTTACCTAGCAGTGGTAGATTTCCCTTCTCCTCATGCTTGCTTACTTCCTTCAGGAGTTATTTTAACTCCCACTTTCTGCACCCAAATTAGCTCAGAGCACTCCACAGTGGAGGTAAAAGGCAATCACCCTGGTTTGTTATACCCAATGGGACATTTTTTTTTTTTTTTTTGAGTTGGAGTCTTACTCTGTTGCCCAGACTGGATGGAGTGCAGTGGCCGCTCCCGGACCTGCTGGGCTCCGGCGATCCTGTAGCCTCAGTCTTCCCAGTAGCTGGAATTACAGGCATGCACTACCACGCCCAGCTGATTTTTTGATTTATTGTAGAGATGAGGTCTCGCCAAGTGCCCAGGTGGGTCTCGAACCCGCGGGCTCAGACAATTCACTCACCTCAGCCTCCCAAGGGTGCAGGATTACAGGCTGAGCCACCGAGCCCGGCTGGGACATTTTTTATATCATACATAAATAGAACAAAGCAAAAAGAGCAATAGAATGTTCCATAAACAAAAAAATTTAGAACAATCACACCCACTAATGGGTTTTGAAAAGCTTGGCCACAGAATCACAAAAGACATAAGAGCACAGTATGACTGAAATTGTTCTAGTTTTGTCTTAGAAACTGATTAGACTGAAAAAGGAGAATAGAAATTAGCAATATAAACAGTTTGTGTAATCACTGTTGGTCTTATATTAATGAGACAAGAAAATTTTAACCTAAAGGTCATTGTAAGCTTACAATTAGAGCTGCATTTTTTTCTTTTTTAAATTTTTAACTTTTTGTAGTGACAGAGTCTCACATTGCTGCTGAGGCTGGTATCCATCTCCTGTCCTCAAGCGATCCTCCTGCCTCAGCCTCCCAAAGTGCTGGGCTTATAGGCATGAGTCAACACACCATACTCGGCCAGAGATAATTTTATATATTTTAAAAGTCAACCTTATTAAATTTTAATTTGGATACAATCAACATCACTAAGTGCACGATTTAACACATTATGACAAAAGCACATGCCTGTATAATCATCACAACAATCAAGAAATACAACATTTTCATCCCCTAAAGTTTTCTTATGTAGTTTTTCAGTCAATTTTCCCTTCTACTTCCAATCCCAGGCAAACACTGATTTGCTGTTTGTCTTCTAGAGAAATCTCAAACAATTTTAAAAAGTGAGATATAATTCATATACCACACAATTCATCCATTCAGTAGGATTTTTTTTTTTTTTTTAAGTTGGAGTCTCACTCTGTCACCCAGACTGGAGTGCAGTGGCCGCTCCCAGCCACCGCAGCCTCGCCTGCTGGGCTCCAGTGATCCTTCCGCCTCAGCCTTCCGAGTAGCCGGAATTACAGGCATGCGCTACCACGCCTGGCTGAGTTTTTGATTTATTGTAGAGATGAGGTCTCGCTGCCCAGGCGGGTCTCGAACCCGCGGGCTCAGACAATTCACTCCCCTCAGCCTCCCAAAGGTGCGAGATTATAGGCTGAGCCACCGAGCCCGGCTGATTTTTTTTTTTAATTGTGGAGATGAAGTCTCACCAAGTTGCCCAGGCTGGCCTCAAATCCACAGGCTCAGGCAATTCTCTCACCTCGGCCTCCCAAAGTTATAGATGTGAGCCACCACACCCGGCTAGTAGTCTTTAGTATAGTCACAAAGTTGTGCAATCGCCATCAACACTATTTAATTCCACTATCGAATCACCATCACCACTGTCTAATTCCAGAACATTTTCATTACCCCCAAATGAAACCCTGTATCCATCAAAGTCACTCCCCAACCCTGCCACTCCCCACCTCTCCATCACATACACTCCAGGCCCTGGAAACCACTAATCTACTTTTTGTCTCTACGGATTTGTCTATTCTAGACATTGCACATACATGGAATCATACAATATGAACTGTTTTGTGTCTATCTTCTTTTACTTGGCACAATGTTTTGTTTTTTAAAGGTTTATTCAGTTAATAGTATATATAATTTCTTCTTCTTTTTGTGTGTGAGTGTGTATTGGAGTTGCACTCCATTGCCCAGGCTGGAGCACACTCTCAGCCATCCCAGCGTCGACCTGCTGGGCCCCAGTGATCCTTCCACTTTAGCCTTCCAAGTAGCTAGAACTACAGGCATGCACTACCATGCCTAGCTTATTTTTTAATTTATTGTAGAGATGAGGTCTGACCATATTGCCCAGGCTAACCTCAAACCCACTGGCTCAAGACAGTCCTCTCACCTCGGCCTCCCAAAGTGCTGGGATTACAGGTGTGAGCCACTGTGCCCAGCCTATAATTACTTCATTTTTATAACTGAATAATATTTCAGTGTGTGGATATATCCCTTTTGTTTTTTCTTTCATCAGTTGATGAACATTTGGATTTTTTCACTTTTCAGCTCATAAATAATGCTGCTATTTGTGTACAAGTTTTTGTGCCTTTTGTGTATTGCATACACGTTTTTGCATGGATAAATGTTTTCCATTTTCTAGGGTATATACCTAGGAATGGAACTGCCAGGTCATATGATTTATGTCAAACTTTTGAAAAGCTGTCAAATGGTCTACACTTTTTAAATTAAACTTTTCATCTTGAGATAATTACAGATTCACATGTAGCTGTAGAAAATAATATAATAGAGATTCTGGCCTGATGCGGTGGCTCACACTTGTAATCCCAGCACTTTACAAGGCTGAGGTGGGTGGATTGCTTGAAGTCAGGAGTTCAAGACCAGCCTGAGAAACACAGCAAGATCCCCCCCTCTATAAAAAATGTTAAAAAGGAAAAAAGAAGAAACTGGGCACACTAGCTCACACCTGTAATCCCAGCACTTTGCGAGGTCGAGGTAAGAGGACTGCTTGAACCCAGGAGCTCAAGGCTACATATCGGCCTAGGCTACATAGCAAGACCTCTATTCTAAAAGTAATAATAATAATAATAAATAAAAATTAAAAAAAAAAAACAGAGAGATTCACTGTATCCTTCACCCAATTTCTCCCGATAACAACTTGCAAAAAAAAAAAAAAGTACAATATTACAACCAGAATACTGACATCGATATAATCAAGATACAGAACATTTCTGTCGCCTCAAGGGTCCCTAATGTTGACCTTTTATGGCCACACTTACTTCCCTCCCAGCTCCACACCATCCTTAGGCCCTGACAACTACCAATCTGTTCTTCTTACCTATAATTTTGTTATTTCAAGAATATTATACAAATAAAATCATTTGATATATAACCTTTTAGGATGGGCTTTTTTCATTTAGCATAATTCTCAAGAGTCATCCAGGGTGTCTTATTTATAAGAAGTTTGCCCTTTTTAAAAAAGATGTTAAGTAGTATTCCACTACTGCATTTTTAAAAATGTCATATAAATGGTATCATTCAGTGTGTAATTCATCTGAGTCTAACTTCTTGCATTTGTGTATCAGTGATCTGTTCATTTTACTGCTAGTAGTATTCTACTTTATAAATGTACCACAATTTATCTACTCAAATGTTGATGGCACCTGGGTGGTTTCCAGATTTTGGTCATTAAGAATAAAGTTGCGGGTCAGGCTCGGTAGCTCAGCCCGTAATCCCAGCACTTTGGGAGGTCGATGCGAGTAGATTTCCTGAGCCTACGGATTCGAGACCAGCCTGGACACCTAGGCAAGACCTCATCTCTACAATAAATTTTTTAAAAATTAGCTGGGCGTGGTAGCACGTGCCTTTAGTTCCGGCTACTTGGAAGGCTGAGGCGAAAGGATTGCTGGAGCCCAGCAGGTCGACGATGGGGGTGGCATTGAGTGTGCCACTGCACTCCAGCCTGGGTGACAGAGTGAGACTCCAACTCAAAAAAAAAAAGGAAGAATTAAGGTGGCTCACATCTGTAATCCCCAGTAATTTGGGAGCCCAAGGCAGAAGGATTGCTTAAGCCCAGAAGTTCAAGTTCAGCCTAGGCAACATAGTAAGACTTTGTCTTTACAAAGAATTTTAAAAAATTAGCCGGGTTTGGTGGCGAGCACCTGTAGTCTCAGCTAGGCAACAAAGTGAGACCCTGACTTCAAAAAAAAAGAGAAAAGAATATGGTTGCTATGAACCCTAAGAATAAATGTGAATACATGTTATATACATTTCCATCTTTCTTGGGTAAAAATCTTAGAACAGGATTACTGGGTTATTTGGGGTTTTTTTTGTTTGTTTGTTTTGTTTTGTTTTTTGAGTTGGAGTTTCACTCTGTCACCCAGACTGGAGTGCAATGGCTGCTCCCAGTCACCGCAGCCTCAACCTGCTGGGCTCCAGCGATCCTTCCGCCTCAGCCTTCCAAGTAGCCAGAATTACAGGCGTGCAGTACCATGCCCGGCTAATTTTTTTATTTATTGTAGAGATGAGGTCTCGCCAAGTTGTCCAGGCGGGTCTCGAACCCGCGGGCTCAGGCAATTCACTCACCTCAGCCTCCCAAGGCGCAGGATTACAGGCTGAGCCACTGAGCCCGGCTGGGTTATTTGTTAAATATGTTTAATTTTTTACGAAACTGTCAAATTGTTTCCCAAAGCAGTTATATACCATTTTATATTCCACCAGCTGTGTATGAGTTCCTGTTGCTCCACATCCTTGGCAACATTTGCTATTGTCAGTCATTTTGGTTTTAGTTATTCTGGTGGGTGTGTAATAGCATCTCATTGTGGTTTTAAGTTGTATTTCCCTGTTAACCAATGATGGTTAGCAAATTTTCATGTGCTTATTGCCCATTATACTTTTTAAAGTATCTGATCGAGCCATTCTATGACTTGCTTTTTCATTTTTTCAGATGTATAAAGAGAAAAAAAAGCATTTACCTTGGATAAAGTCCAATTTAAGAACTTTTCCTGTATAGTTCATGCTTTCCATGTCCTTTCACTTTTACATTTAGGAGTAGGATCCATTTCAAATGAATTTTTATGTATGATGTGAGGGTCATTGTTGTCTCTCTCTCTCTCTCTCTCTCTCTCTCTCTCTCTCTCTCTCTCTCTCTCTCTCTCTCATACAAATAGCCAGTTCTTTCCTGATTTATAAGCTTTTATTTAAACCAGGGTTGGAAGGAAAATAAAACACTCAAAACCACTGCCAAAACACAATCCCGACATTTCAGTAGAACAGAAAATCCCCATACCTTCCCTCCCAGTCCTGCACCTTCCAGCTCAGAGAGCACAGGACTGAGCAAGCAAGCTCTACCAGTTCACAAGAAGGAATTCATCCTTCAGACAACAGGGAAATGTCTTCTCTGAAATTATTACTTGAGTTCACATAAGAAGGAAAGAGAGTTCTATCATTTTCCCAAGATGCTCTGAGATGTATTGGATTTACTCTCACTCATAACTGTTGAGTATGGTTTCAGCATAGGAGGTCCAAAGATCAGTAGCTTGAAAATCAGGTCAGGAGGAGTCCATGCTATGTAATCTTAGCTAAGTCACTTAACATTCTTAGTCCCCTAAGGTTTTGTATCAGATTGTTAGGGCACAGATAGGGTGAGGGTGGATGGATGGTGGGAAGAGGTGGAAGGGGGAGGGGAGGTGCAACACAGCTGGAGCCAGTGTGCCGGAGGTGTGTGCCAGTAACCCAGAGATCTGAGTAATGCAAAGAATTGCAACACACACAAAGAGGCAAAGAAAGAAAAGTTTATTTAAAAGTAAGTTAGAGAGAGAAAGAAAACGGAGAGAGAAGATTCACCTACCCAAGGCGGGAGAGGGGGCCAAAGCCAGGAAGCATGGCAGCAGCCATAGTTAAAAATAGAGCATATGGCCACACCAGAGTCTAGCAAGGCAATGGCTGCTGGTTGCTTGTGGTTGAGTCCGTTTAACCATTCCCCCTGATGGGGTAAGATCATTAAGGTGATTGGGTGGTGGTCTGTTCTGTGTCATCACAAAGGGGCAGGCAAGCGCAGGTGACGGACAGCAGGCAGATGGGTGAGTTAGTCACATGATTGCTGCCATGGTGGGGTTTATCTGTGTGACATAGGTCACAAAGGGTTGATTAGGTTAACTTGGGAAGTTTGGACCTGGAGGGGTTTTTCCTGGAAGAGACTTGTTAGACATTTGCAATCCACAAACTCCTTGACCAAAGGTGGTCTTATTATCACTTTTATGACTTTGGCCAGCCAAAGGGTGATCTTTGACCTTAGACCTTGACAAGCAACCTAAAAGTTTACTAGAGATTATTATGCTAAACCATGTATTGAAAGGTTGGGCTGTCCCTCAATTGATGGGGATTTGCCTAGTGGGGAATGGGATAGGCTGCTGCTTGTCCTGCAGCAGAATGTCTGAATGCTTTCTAATGGTTATGCTGAGGCAAAAAGACTAAACTTAGAATAAACTAGGTTTCTATAAGTATCACCTTTCACATATCATCCCTAAAATCCCTTCCCAATTAAACATTCTAGAATGCCAAGAATAAGTCTATTTGTTTTTTCTTTGAAATATAAAGAAAAACAGCAAAAAAAAAAGCCAAATTGTGAACGTTTATCTAACCCAGAGCACTGGATTAGGAGCAGGTTTTCTTGGTTGTTTGTTTCCTGTTTTATCCTATACTTACACAATAATTAGACATCATATAATCTTTCCACTCATTGTATTCTTATTCCCTGATTTTCTTTATTTTTTTTGAGCTGTGGTCTCACTCTGTCACCTAAAATGGAGTGAAGTAGCACAATCACAGCTCACTGCAGCCTCAAACTCCTGGGTTCAAGGGATCCTCTCACCTCAGCTTTCCGAGTTTCTGAAACTACAGGCACATGCCACCATGCCCAACTAAAATTTTTTTATTTTTGTAGAGATAAGGTCTCACTACGTTGCCCAACTAGTTTTGAACTCCTGGCCTCAAGCAATACTCCGGCTTCGGCTTCCCAAAGTCCTGGGATTACAACTACAAACAACTGCACCAGGCCTGATTTTTTATCATTTTGAGCATCACTTACTCCCCAGGAAATACACCAACAATTCATCTTCATTTTACTTGTTTTCCTCAAAAAAAGTCAATAAAAATAAAGTATCTGTTGGACCACTACTTCTCAACTCTAAGATGCATGTAAGGATCTTATTAAAATGCAGATTCTGGTTATGAGGTTTGAAGTGAAGTCTGAGATTCTGTATTCTTAATAGTCTTACAGGTGACAGAGTGGCTATTGGTCCTTGGAACATACTTTGAGTAGCAAGGCGTTAGAAGACTAAGGCTGTAGTATCGTTTGGATAGTCTAATTAATGTTAATACCCAAGTTTTCTTTTCTTTTTTTGAGTCAGAGTCTCACTCTGTCGCCCAGGCTGGAGTGTAGTGGCACACTCACAGTAACCACAGCTTCTGCCTCAGTCTTCCAAGTAGAGAGTACTACAGGCATGTACTACCATGCCCAGCTAATTTTTTTATTTATTGTACAGATGAGGTCTTGCCATGGTGCTCAGGCTGGTCTCACCCCTGAGCTCAGGCAATCCTCTCACCTCCGCCTCCCAAAGTGCTGGGATTACTGGCATGAACCACTGTGCCTAATACCTAAGTTTTCAATACCTTACACAACCAAATAAATTAGTCTTATTGCACTGACTTGAGGAATATACTCTAGCTGAATCCCAAGAGAATATACAAAGAAAACAATTCACAAAATCAAGTTTAATTTAACTAATATTTTGATTCTTCAAGATCCTATTTGCAAGGCAAAGATGGGTAATATGAATTTTGACTTTCTGATGAAGATTACATGGATTGTTAAGAGGATTTCCACGTTTACTCTAGGGTTCACAAACAAAAAATAACAAAGAGGTGCACTTTCAAATAATTAAAATATTTTATACGAACACCATCACCATATGCCTAAGGGAAGTCAGTTATTCTCATCCATCAGGAAAAAAAAATGTAGTGCTTTTTTTTTTTAAGTAAAAACTTAAGAGAGGTTTAGTAAATTGAGAGTAAATTTGTGTGCACAGGAAGGATCTACAGCTCTGCCAAGAATATGACCTAACACAAACTCTGCAAAGATAAATTTCAATAAATCTTACAAAATAGAAACAAAGGCAAAAATGTAAGAGATTTATACAAACTAGACTGGTCAGAGGGAACAGTTTAATGGGATGAAACGTCTCCTTATTATGCATTGTTTGGTCAGTGGAGTGCTTTGACTGCAAAGGTCCCAAAATAACAGGTCTAGCTCCTAATCTAAGACACTGCGCTCCCAGCATTTTTCTCCCTCTTTGAACTGTACCTACATGTGTACAAACACACACACATACAATGTAATATGGGTCTTATTTGAACACAAAAGGAATGTATGCTCATCACAGAAAATCAGAAAGACACAAGGAAAATCCAAAGAATTGAAAAAAAAATCCCTTGTGAAATCCCACTACTCAGAGACAATTATTAATATTTTAGTGTATAGTCTTACAGACATTTTTCTAGAATTATATAAAGAGTAAACATCATTCCACATCTTCAAATAATCTCATGATTACATTTAGTTTCAATCATATGAAGATACCATAAGGTATTTAACCAATCTTCTACCGTTAAAATTTAGATTTATTTCCATTTGTTTTTGGTTTCCTACTATAAATACTGCTGCTTTGAACAACATCATATATAAATGTTGGGCTTTTTTGTTTTCTCTGTCAGGGTCTCACTCTGTGACCCAGGCTGCAGTGCAGTGGCACAATCACTACAGTCTCAACCATCTGGGCTGGGACTACAGGCTTACATCATCACGCTCGGCTATTTTTTCGTAGAGACATGGTCTTGCTATGTTGCCTAGGCTGGTCTTGAACTCCTGGGCTCGAGAGATCCTCTTGCCTCAGATTTCCAAAGTGCTGGGATTAGAGGCATGAGTCGCAGTACCTGGCCTGTATATTTTTTATAGTTTCCTTTGAATAAACTCACAGAAAAGTATTTCAAAGTTAAAGAAGTCTTTTTTTTTTTTTTTTTTTTTTTT
>NW_007231780.1:0-10500 GCF_000164805.1 Carlito syrichta | reverse complement strand
CCTCAGCCTCCCAAAGGCGCAGGATTACAGGCTGAGCCACCGAGCCCGGCTAAGAAGAAGTCATTTTTAAAAATTGTATAAGTGTTGCCAAATATCAAGAGAGTTGTGCCAGGTTGTCAGAATATCCAGGAAGAAATAAAAATCTGCATCTAAAAGCATTCAAAATCTCTGCCGGAAGTGGTGGCTTATGTCTATAATCCCAGCACTTTGGGAGGCCGAGGTGAGAGGATTGTCTGAGCCCATAAGTTCGAGTCCAGCCTGGGCAACTTGGCGAGACCTCATCTCTACAATGAATCAAAAAATTAGCCAGGTGTGGTGGTGCATGCCTGTAGTCCCAGCTACTTGGAAGGTTGAGGTGGAAGGATTGCCCAAGCCCAGCATGTCGATAGAGGTTGCGGTGACCATGAGCATACCACTGCATTCCAGCCTGGCTGACAGAGTAAGACTCCAACTCAAAAAAAAAAAAAATTCTCAGCAGAGTGCAGTGGCTCATACCTGTAATCCCAGTACTTTAGTAGGCCAAGGTAGGAGAATAGTTTGGGCCAGGGGTTTAAGTCTGACCTCAACTCTACAAAACAAATTAAAAAATTAGCCAGACATGGTGATATATTTGCAGTCCTAGCTATTCAGGAGGTTGAGATTGGAGGATTGCTTGAGCCTAGGAGGTGAGGCTACATGAGCTGTGTTCACACCGAATAAGACTCCATATCTTTTTAAAAAAATTTTTTTTAAATAATAAATGAAAAAAGTAAAAAAAAAAGCATTCAAACTCAACAACAATAAACAATTACAAAGACATCAAAAAAACATAAGGTATTTACTATGCGTCAGTCACTGATATAAACATTTTACATATATTAACTCATTTAATATAGCAAGTTCCTATGGTAGGTATTATTTGTATAACGATTTCACAGATAAGTAACAAGCACAAAGAGGTTTAATAATTTGCCCAAAATCATACAGCTAATCAGTGGAAGAGCTAGAAAACCTAGGTTCCAAAGTTGATTCTCTTAAATACTATACCTGCACTTCTCAAATGTTTTGGTGTCAGTACTCTTATCCTCTTATAATTACTGAAGACTTCAAAGAGTTTATTTATGTGGGTTACATCTACCATTATTTATCATATTAGAATTTAAAACTGAAAATTTTAAAATAAACCCATTACAATTAAACCAATAATAAGCTTATTATATGTTAACATAATAACATTTTAATGAAAATATTATTTTCAAAACAAAAAAGGTAAAAAAAGTGGTACCACTTTTACAAATCTCTAATGTATGATTTACTAAAAGATGAATTTTCATATCTGATTTTGCATTCATCTGTTAAAATATATCATGTAGTTCCATAAAACCACACTGAACTTTAAGTAAAAAAGGTAAATGATATTTTAGTATACATATACAAAGTTTTGATCTCACACATATTAAAAAGGTCTCAGGGACACCTGGGGCTCCTCAGACCATACTTGAAGAACCAATACTAGCTGGGCTCAGTGGCTCAGCCCGTTATCCCATGTCTTGGGAGGCTGAGGTGAGTGGATTACCTGAGCCCGCGGGTTCGAGACCCGCCTGGGCAACTTGGTGAGACCTCATCTCTACAATAAATCAAAAAAATTAGCCAGGTGTGGTAGCGCGCGCCTGTAGTTCCAGCTACTTGGAAGGCTGAGGCGGAAGGATCACTGGAGCCCAGCAGGTTGTGGCTGCGGTGGTCAGGAGCGGCCACTGCACTCCAGTCTGGGTGACAGAGTGAGACTCCAACTCAAAAAAAAAAACAAGAACCAATACTTTGAGGCACATACTATACAGCCTCTTCAGTTAGAACATGCTATACAAATAGTTAAAAGGTATGGTCGCATAAACATTATTTACCTAAAACATATCCTAAATTTTTTGGCAAATCATTTATTCAAAAATTATAAAGCACTTACTATGTTCCAAGTACTCTTTTACACACAGCAGAAAACAAAGGAGAAAAAAATCTCTTACTTTGTGGCACTTACATCCTAGTAGGGAGAAACTGAGGCAATCAATAAGCAAACGAATTGTGTATTCTGTCAAATGATAAATGGTATAAAGAAAAAATAAAAGCTGGATTTTGCAAAACAGGATGGTCAGGGAAGGCCTAACTGAAAAAGTAACATTTAAACAAAGATCTGAAGGGGTGAAGGAGAAATCCATGAGGCTACTCAGTGAAGAATGCTCTAAACAGAAGGAATAACATGTACAAAGGCCCTAGTATGGGAGCTCAGGCACTTAGGGACAGCAAAGAAGCCATTATGGCTGGGGTAAGATAAAACAAGGGAGAGAAGAGAAGGAGATGAAAACAGAGAGTTACGGGGCTGGAAGCATATCATGCAGGACCTTGTAGAGCATTATAAGGACTTTAGCTTTTTCTGTGAAAGAGAATCACTGGCAGGTTCTGAGGGAGAAGAGTAAATGATCTGACTTTAATTTTAAATGGATTATGTAAGCAGTGTTTTACACTCAAAAAACCTGAATTTAAACACGTTTCCATCTCTATGTGTTCTTAAACTTTCAAGCCTCAGTCTCCTCTGTAATTTGAGATGATACAGATACTGCAAAGATTTGCAGTAAAGATAAATAAGATAATATACATAAAGTACTTTTAAATTATGACCACTATACAAATTTCACTGCTGAGTTTATCTGCACTATGTAACTGCCAGATATTCTTGTTTTCTAGGCCCTTTGTACACAACCTACTGCTACCACCACCCAGTTATGTGACTTTGCCATGAAATTTAAAATGTCTCAGACCTCTGACACCATGAACTCAGCCTGCTATCTTGACAAATACAAGGCCAAAAAAAAAATTTGTGTTTTTTGTTGTTAATGGCAGGGCAGAGTCTTTTAGTATTATTTTCCTTGTTATTATAAAGAAAAATATTTTAAAAATAATGCATGTAGTAATCATAAAAGTGAAGTTCCAAAAAAAACAAGACTGTATGAATCTCATCTTTATTTAATTTGGCATGGTTTTAATAAAGCTAAAACTGTGGTTCATCGTCTTGACAACTTGCCTCACTCAAAAAGGAAACAAAAAGAAAAAAAAAGATGTAGACAGACAGATGAATTCAAATTCCTTTGATCTGGGTCCTAATTCTAAGGGGACCTCAGATAAATCAATGAGTCAGAGAAGGGGCAGTAAGACGTAAGCCAGAATACTGATGGCAACAGCTGTCTGTCTGCCTACCTGTCTTCTGAGATCATCATCATGTTATGAGATCATCACCCAAAACAGAGAAGACAAAGCAAGATGGAGGTCCATCAGAGAATTAGAGCCTGTAACATTCTGACTACACTTCCCAGAGGGCGGGAGGTGAACACCCAGGCACTGACTTCTATCTCCATCTCTTAAGATGTGAATCAGTCTGAATAGTGACAGAAACCTGCAATGGAAAATCCCAAGGAAAACTAACATCTTTGGGGAAAATTATAAACAACCTCATATATTAGAAGCCTCTAATGGTTTCTTTTTAAGTATGTTAAAAAAAAAAAAAATCAGAAAGAACAGTGACATGGGAGTAAGAAAATGAATTCTCCTTCCATCTCTGCCACTAATTAATTATGTGACTTTAAGAAAATTAATTAACATCAATAGGCCATTTCCTCTCCTTAAATAGAAACAAAAATAAGTTTTTTAAAAGCTCACATAAGCCGGGTTCAATGGCTCAGTCTGTAATCCCAGCACTTTGGGAGGCTGAGGTGAGTGGATTGCCTGAGCCTAAGGGTTCGAGACCCGCCTGGGCAACTTGGCGAGACCTCATCTCTACAATAAATCAAAAATGAGCCGGGTGTGGTAGCGCACGCCTGTAGTTCCAGCTACTTGGAAGGCTGAGGCGGAAGGATCGCCGGAGCCCAGCAGGTCGAGGCTTCGGTAGCTGGGAGCGGCCACTGCACTCCAGTCTAGGTGACACAGTGAGACTCCAATTAAAAAAAAAAAAAGTCTTCTGTATATAGGTTATGTTCTATTTCTTCGGCTGGGTAGTAGGTATGGGTTTGTGTCAAATTTTATATGTATATTATTTACTCTATATATTATTTTGCATTTATGAAGTATTCCCATAATAATAAACTTAAAAGAGAACTCAACTCTTTGTGGAGCAAGAATTCTCTTTTATCCTAGTCCTCCATCCCTCTTCCCTAAGGCAGCCACTGTTACCAGTTTCTTGTGGTCCTTCATGTATACAAGAGAGACAAAGAAAAAATAAACTTGATTCCCTAATTGTGCCTTGTCAAGATAAGGTGTATGTCATAGGACCAAAGCATATCTAGAGAACTAAATCAATCTTTTTCGCTACAGGCAAATTCTGTCCCACTATTGCAGATTTATAAACTAAAAGGACTGCAAAGGATACAGAAACAGGGCCTGCCTAGTCAAAGCCTTATATATTAGCTGTAAAGAGCTGAGCCATAGCATTTCCCCACTCTAAAAGATACCAGAGTCAGAGCTATGCCCCAATATTCCCTTAGTCTTAGCTTCAGAAATTCCGTAATACCCATCTTATTCATTTTATAACCATAAAGATCCAGACAGGTTTCCAACTGTAGCTGTTCAGAAAACTTAGATTCAGTAATACTCATCATAGGCAGGCAGGGCACAAGGCATAGTCTGAGATGCAAAAGAATTCCAACTTTGAAAGTCAAGCTTTCAACACACCTGCTTTGGGCAAGGATTGGCTAAAATACAGGCTGGTGGTTAAAAAATTCACTTTTATTTTATTTTTTTTCTTTTTTTGAGTTGGAGTCTTACTCTGTCGCCCAGACTGAAGTGCAGTGGCCGCTCCCGGCCACCGCAGCCTCGACCTCCTGGGCTCTGGCGATCCTTCCACCTCAGCCTTCCAAGTAGACGGAATTACAGGCATGCGCTACCACGCCCGGCTGATTTTTGGATTTATTGTAGAGATGAGGTCTCGCTGCCCAGGTGGGTCTTGAACCCGCGGGCTCAGGCAATCCACTCACCTCAGCCTCCCAAAGGCGCGGGATTACAGGCTGAGCCACCGAACCCAGCTGAAAATTCACTTCTTAATGTAAGAATAAATCTCAAAATACTTTGATAAAAGTGCTTGATTTAAAAGCTTATGCCTATTTATTAGGAAAAGTATGCCAAGCCATATTTCATAATTCTCATTCATTCAAGGATACTTACTGAGTGTCTATCATGTGCCAACATCAGGAGTCAATATACAGATGAATCATATAGCCCCAGAAGCTAATAATATAATTAGGAAGACATAAAAAAAATGATAACTAGTGTACATTATAAGGAAGGTACTACAGGAACAGAAAGAAGGAAGGGCCAGTTCTACTAAGAGAGGTTTCACAATAAGGCAGCATCTGACTGGATCCAAAGGATAAGTAAGAGACCACCAGCAGGAAGAGGATAAAATTTTTTGGTATACATACATGAGTATGTCTCATCAAAATCTCCAAGCTCCAAATACTGAATAAAAACTGTTGATAAGTATACAATGTACCCTGAAACTTTGCTATCATATTCAGTATCTTAAAGTTTGATTTAGGGTAAAAACACTACATCTTGAATTTTGTCTAATAAGGTTCAGTTACTTAAAAAGTGTCATTAAGCAGTAGTCTTCCCTATAAATCACGTATTCATGGAGGGCAAGACAATCTGTGACTAGAAAATCTATGGTTCATATGTTTATCTATGGATATAAGTCTAAATGCCTTGTCTTTTCAGAAGAATGGTCAGCTTTTAGTTCATGAGGTTTCATAACAAATGCTTTTTAATTTCCTAATTATTTCATAAATGACTACAATATGTTACTTATATAGTTGTCATATTACTGTTATAACCCAGTTAATGGCTATAGCACTTCAGAATAAAATGGTAACAATTTTACAAAACGAATACATTATTAAGGATTTTAAACATTTAGGAAAGAAAGGAACCACAGAAATCAGTTTGCTATTACACCTTCCTATACCCAGTTCCTCTACTTTTACGAACATAAACAAAAAAAGAAATCTACATCCATGTTATTCTTGGCAGACTTTTCATTTTACCTGTATCTAACACCCTTGTCAATTTCATCCATACTTGTCTTACATACTATTTATTATCCTTTGAAAGTTTTATGAAGTAGCTAGTCCAACAGATGGGTGGCTAGCCCTGCCCAACATATGTTATAGGAAAAACAGCTTTTAGGCAAGACAAGAAAATATTAAATGCATCCTTTTCCCTTTTAAGGCTGGACACACTGAGACCACCTTAAGGAAAAGCAATCTTTTAACTTTTAAAAAGAAAAGTTACTGGATTGAGATGATTTGTAAGTAACAAAGTAATCAATGAGGAGACAGTTCAAATGCTAAAATCCACCCCTTAAGATAAAACATGCACTTGCCCATACATAGCAGAGAACTAGAATACAGAAAGGGGAAAAAAAAATCCAAGTCAGTTTAATTGAGAGCTTTTTCATCAAGGACAGATGGTACGCATTCAGATAAGCGTATTATCTTGTTTAGAACACAAAGCTCAAAAGATCTGTGGGAGGGAAAGGCAAGACAACCTGAAACATAGCCTGTATGTACAGAAAACTTTAACTAATAAATGACTCATTATGTTAGTAAAATCAGAAAGAACAAAATGGTAGTATCTTTCCTCTTTGCTCTTTTCCTGTCCATAATGCTTATTAACCTGATAGTATCTGATCCTGTCTTCAACTGATGTATATCTCTGTCTTTCAACATATGACCTAAGCACTCCCCAAGGTGAATAGTGAGACCAATTCTGCCACAGGCAGTAACTACCAGCACCAAAGAGTCTTATTCTCCTTTGAGTGAAGGCCAGTGGATGAACAAGAGGTCCCAGGTCCCTAAATGCCACTTGTATGAATATTTTCAAATATAGCTGAAACAAGAAAACACTACAGATTACATTTTAGAAGTCTAAAAATAACAAAAGAACATTCCGTATTTTTAGATATCTGACTTATAAGTTTAAAAACACTAAAAGTAAAAGAAACCATTAAAAATGAACTGGAAATTTAAAATGTTTTAAAAGACACTTTTGAATAGGAAAACTGTTTTTAGAGACAGAATTTCAAAATTCTTGCATTATTTCTGTTGACTGCCTTCTTGCTCAAACTTACCCAAAATTTAGTGCTAGTCCTATGTATTATCAAGAGTACTTCTACAGAATCAAAAGGTGATACATAAAGAAGGTTAAACCACAAAAGAGAAAGAGCTAAGAAACAAACTTTAAAGATGCTTTCATAAAAATATAATGTAGACTAGTGATTAAAGACAGTAATGTATAAAACAGCTAAAGAAAAAAAAAAACATGCCATAGACAATAATAAGACTCTTGATTAAAGAGGACAAATTGTTCTTTTTTCTCAACTAAGTCTCTTCTATGAACAGTCTTAAGATCAGCAAGCACCTAATTCAAAGCTATGTCTGAACAGCTACAATTTGACATTAGAGAAAAATTATTAATTTTTTTACAATAAAAACCTGAAAATGCAATACAATTCCTGGACAATTTTTTTCTTCCTTCTCATCTCTGTCTAATCTTAGTACAAACTACAATTTGCAATTAGAAAAAAATTATTAATTTTTTACAATAAAAACCTGAAAATGCAGTACTGGACAATTTATGTTTTTTCTTCCTCTCCATCTGTCCAATCCTAGTACAAAATGTCCAATCTTTTTTTAAGAAGCTGATAGCAAATAGAATTTGCAGGAAATAAAGGAATTACCTGACTGTACAGCCATCATTAACATCTCAGGTTCCAGCAGAGTCATGACAGATTCGTCTCAGAAACAACAGTCCATAAATAAAATGAAGAAAGTCAAAGCCACAGGAAAAAAGATGTCTTCAAAGGCTAGCAAAAGCTTTTACAAATCCAATCTCATGCCTTGTGCTCAAATCAGGCAGTGAGAACTCACTCCCCTTCTGAGTGCAGTTACCAATTTATCCACCCTTCAGGCAAGTCAAGATGGTACAGAGTTGAATTACTGCCGACAGGAAACCAAAAAGTGCTCAAGTTAAGACATATGAAATGTGGTTAGAACAGTGAGTGAGCTCCGCCCCCTGCTATTCGTGGGGGTGGGGGGAAGAGACCTACATAAAGAGACTTTCAGAAAACAGATCAACTGCTTTTTTTTCTCTTCTTTTATTTAAGAAGAGAAAATGAGGTTTTGTTCAAAACTGTACTATAAGACCCTGCTGCTAATGCAGTTTAGAGGAACAAATTAAACACACTTCAAACAACTCGATCTTCTGCCAGCGTTGGTGGTATAGTGGTGAACATAGCTGCCTTCCAAACAACCCAATCTTATGAAAAAAGCAGTCCAATTACTGACCCATTAATGAGAGGTGAGGATGGGATTTAGACACATATAAATATATACATACAAATAAATATGTAAGCTGAGTAAATTTTCTGAGAAAGAATTCCAACGGTTTTTTTCCTCTATGATATTTATAGATAACAGGCTAAGGAAGTTGAACATTTAATGACAGAAGCGCAACTATTTCTCCACCCCCATTCCAATTAAAATATGTTTCAAAAAGTCATCTGAATACATTCTGGAGCTGTAATCTGTCTTTCAGCTCTGTCAGTCCTCTAAAAGAGTCCCTTACTTGCACCTATGTGAGACATACAATCTGTGAATAGTCAGTATACTAATGTTATTTGACTTTTCTAAAATGTTTTAGGATAAAGATGGATGCATGGAACACATAAGAAGGTAGTTTTAATACATAAGAATTTCCCTTTCCTGATTAAAAAGAAAACTTCAATCCTTTTTCCGATAGCACAGAGCGGGTCTTCTAAGAACAAACAGGAATTTACCTTCCATTGCAAAAACAAAAATTAAAATCCTTTTAAATTATTCCAGTTTTAATTTGCCCCCACTTAAAAGCTCATTCATTCCCCTCACAGCACTTTTTACTAATATTCATAATAATGATATTAAGATGCCTTTTTGGCACATTTGACTTTTTGAAAGTCAAAAACTAGAAAACCGTGTTTGATATGTTTATTTAGAGTTCCTCAATCTTTCTGGTTAAGAATCAGTCTGGCCGTCCTCCCTTTAATAAATCTCTTTGTTAATTCATACAGTAAAAAAGAACCAGCCTGGCAAGGCATAGTGGCTCACGCCTATAATTCCGCACTTTGGAAGGTTGAGGTGAGAGGACTGCCTGAGCCCAAGGGTTTGAGAGACTAGCCTGGGCAACTTGGCAAGACCTCCTCACTACAACAAATTTTTTTAAAAAGCCGGGCGTGATAATGTGTGCTTGTAGTTCCACCTACTTGCAACTTGGAAGGCTGAGGCAGAAGGATCACCTGAACCCAGCAGGTTGAGGATGCCGTGGCTGTGAATGTGTCACTACACTCCAGCCTGGGCAACACAGAGTGAGACTTCAACTAAAAAAAAAAAAAAAAAATCAGCCTGTATCTTGAAAGCCTGCTGCTGCATAGCAAATACCTTAATGATTACAAAGTCAAACAAACGATAGATGAAAGGCACTAGAAGATCTTAAAAAAGAAAATCTCACAATGATTGAGGGCAATACTGTTATTAGAAAAGAGAAAGCAATGCAGATTAGGGTGGGGGAGATTCTGTGGAAGAGAGAGAAACTTCCTTTCTTTCCCACTCCAAGAACATCATGTTTAGAAGAAAGGCCAGAAAAGCTCTATATAGAACTGTGGGAATGACTCAACAGGCAATGGAGTGGCAGCCAGTGTGGGCTAAATGCTGCTCTGGGAAGGCAGAAGCATTTCACTGGTCCCCTCTGGCAACCGAGCTCTCAAACTGTCTTATGAAAAATGTGTAAATTTCAAACCTCAGACTACATGACAGTCTGGTCAGAGGTTAGCAACTAAGGGGAAAGCATGACTAAAAGATTGAGTCATTCCTTTGTCTCTATGTGGCCTGAACAATTTACTGTGTGAGGGTTTTTCAAATGAAACAAGTTCACACCATTCTGTACTTACAGGAAAATAAATACAAATTATAAAATTCTTGCACAGAAGATGGCAGGAAGGGGAGAGGGCTATCTCCTCTTTGAAGATACTCTCTTTGCTGTAGGAGAGTGTTTGTAATGCCATAAATGTCAATATTCCAGCCTCGTAGGAGATGCTGGCAATCATGTAGTGGTAGTAACAATAAAACATAACATTTTGATTGATTCAATTTGTTCAACGCAATTTCACACCCATTATCTCATTTGCAGTTTGGGATAAAAGAAACTAAATGAAAGAAAAAAAATGTTTTTAATCTAAAAAAACAAGAATCAATGTAATCTGTGTCTATTGCTAAGATTTGGCAGTTACCCTAAGAGCATCAGCACACAGCCAGGCTCAGTGGCTCAGCCTGTAATCCCAGCACTTTGGGAGGCTGAGGTTAATGGATTACCTGAGCCCGCAGGTTCGAGACCCGCCTGGGCAACTTGGTGAGACCTCATCTCTATAATAAATCAAAAATTAGCCAGGCGTGG
>NW_007231779.1:81746-133022 GCF_000164805.1 Carlito syrichta | reverse complement strand
TCTTAGGTTAGGCCTCTGAGGTAGTCACTCATCTCTGAAGGTTTGTCTGTCTTTTTTAGCTTATTTCTGTGTTTTAAGAGTTTGGGTTATTTCTATATTTTGGTCCTCAAGCTCTGAGATTCTTTCTTCTGCTTGGGTAATTCTGCTTTCCATGCTTATCAATTTGTTATTTATTTCATTCACAGTATTCTTTATTACTGTTATCTCAGATATCAGCTCCTTCCTAGTTTCTTCTTGTGTCTCCTCAATTCTTTTTAATCTCTCCATTATTGTTTTGATATCTACATTTGCATTTTGAAACCTTTCATTCTGGGGACTTTTCATTGTTTGTATTCCAAAGTCAATTTTCTCAGTGTCTGCTCTCCCAGGCGTCTGGGAGAGACCCATACTCTTCTTTTGGTGTTTCTTCATTTCTGTAGATTTTTCTCCCTCTTCCCCTTTTCCTCCCCCTCTTCAATTCTGTTTTTGAGGGAAGGTGGGGTTGCTTTTATTTCTCTTCTGCAATGACCTGTTCTTCCTTATGAGGATCTTCTGGCTTTGTTCACTTTTCCCTCTGCTTTACAGTCTGTCTATTCAGCAATTTGCAGTCTTGGTCTGTTCAGAGAATCTCACCAGTTCACCTATGCTGTCGCCATCTTGCCCCGTCTCTCCAGCACAGGCATTTTTAAAAATTTTTATTTTAAAGATGTGGGGTACAATTCAGGGTTAAGAGTACAAATGGCCATTATAAAATGCCATGTGCAGGTATTTTATAAAGGAGTAATTCCAATGCCTCCCTCTCATCCCTTATAATGTTGCTGTGATTTATTTAACTTGTTCAAAATCTACAATCACTGAATACATTGTTGCTATTATTATTTTGGACACATAATGATCCCTTAGATGAACTAGGAATACAAAAAATATAAGATTTTATTTTATCTTCATTTATTTATTCTCTAACATTCTTCGTTTATGTAAATCTAAGTTTCTGACCTATATCATTCTACTTCTCTCTGAAGAACTTTTAACATTTCTTGCAAAGCAGGTCTACCAATAACAAACTTCTACAATTTTAACTGCTCTGCGAAGGTCTTTATTTGCCCTTAAATTTTGAAGGATACAGAACTCTAAGTTGATAGAGATTTTTCTCTTTCAAAAGATAAATATTTTACTCAATTCTCTTCTTGTTTGCCTGATTTCTAAAAGGAAAAATGATGTAATGCTTATATTTGCACCTCTATAAGTTAGGTGTTTTATTTTCCTCTGGCTTCTTTCACAATTTTCTCTTTACCTTTGATTTTGTGAAGCTTGTATACGATATGCCCACATATAGATATTTTGGTATTTATGCAGTTTGGTGTTCTATGAACTTCCTAAACCTGTGCATTGTTGTGTCATTAATTTTGGAAATTTTTCAGCAAATATTCCTTTTTTTATTTTTATTTTTGAGTTGGAGTCTCACTCTATTACCCAGGCTGGAGTGCAGTGGCACGCTCATTGCCACCCCAGCGGTGACCTGCTGGACTCAGGTGATCCTTCTGCCTCAGCCTTCTAAGTAACCAGAACTATAGGCGTGCGCTACCACACCTGGCTAAATTTTTTTTTATTATTGTAGAGATGAGGTTTCACCATGTTGCCCAGGCTGGTCTCAAACCCCTGGGCTCAGGCAATCCTCTCACCTCAGCCTCTCAAAGTGCTGGGATTACAGACTTGAGCCACCATGCTCAGACCAGAAAATATTATTTTAAGCATTACTTTTATTGCTTCTTTTTTTTCTTTTTCTTCTGGTATTTTCATTACCCATATGTTACACCTTTTCTAATTGCTACAAGTTCTGTTTTTGGTTTATTATCTTTTTCTGCGTTGTTTTGAAAGTTTCTATTGACATACCTTCAAGTTCACTGATTCTTTTTTTAACTGTGTACTGATAAGCTCATCAAGGGCATTTTTCATTTCTGTTACAGCATTTTTTATTTCTAGAATTAACTTTTAAGTCTTTCTGTCTCACTATTGGCAAGATGGGAGCTACCACTCAATTGCCAAGCACAATGAAGCAGTTTTTCCATAACACAAAGCTGTTCAGGGAAGGGAGAATTATTTTCTTCATCACTTACTCTGCCTGAATCCTCCCTACATATTGGGAGATGTGGGTGGGGAAAAGGTACATCCAAACTGTTTCTACCACTCCATTTAGATTTTACACAGAAAAGAATGGAAAATGGGATATGATGTTTACCAACTGCCAACAGCACACGAGGTAGTTCTTCCATCTCAGAAGTCAGGGAAGATAAAGAAGGACAAAATTATGGACTTCACAGCAACTTGGATGGATTTAGAGTCTATCATACTCAGTAATCTATCACAGAAACATAAAACTGAGTACCACATGTTCTCATTCAAAAGTGGACCCTGAACATTTATCATAATACTCTAATAAAGGGATTGGCAGTAGTGGGGCACTGCTGCGGGGGAGGGGCATACTTCATCAATAAGGGTACCAAAGGGAGGTCCAAACTTCATCTGTACGATGACCACTTATGTATCTAATCCTGTACCTCACATCTTTAAAATTTTAAAAATTAAAAAAATTTTAAAAAGAATTGCCACTTGGCAACCAAGCTTGCTCAATTTTTCTGCACAACATAACTGCTGGGAATAGCTACAGTTTTTAGTCCAAATGCCTTACACTTTTCTTATCAGGTGTTTGTACATTTAAAAAATAAATTGTATGCCCTTTGATCAATTTCCAGAGTCTTTGCTAATTTTGAATAGCTTACTAGATATTTTTCCTGGGGAGAGACTTACTTGAACTCCTTACCTAGCCATTCTGGAAGTTGAAATATCCTCTCTTTTGTAATAGCCACCCTTGTAGAATGAACTGTTTACACTTAGTGTCTTACATCATCCTTTCATTCTCTCCTCAAACTATTGCAGTCTGGCTTCTGCTCTCACTACTCCCATCAGGTAAGTTTCTCCATGGCCTACTGTCTGTCAAATCAATTGAAGGTTTATAGTCCTGATTTTATCTGAACATTTTAGCAGAATTTGACCTTGTTGACCAATCCCCTTTTGAAAATTTCTCCCATCTTGGTTTTTGTGATGTTATTATCACCTGAGTCTCATCCTACTTCTCAAACTATGCCTTCATATTCATATCTTTTAGGCTCTTCTTTCTCTACCTGCCCCTTCAATGTTGGATGTTCTCAGATTTCTCTCCTTATTGATTAATCCTTTATAAACTCTCTGGGTAATCAAATTTACCCTTTTGATTCCAAGTACTATTGATATAAAAATGATTTCAAGTACTATTGATATAAAAATGTTCCAGGTGAGATTAACCTATATAATCTCACCTGGAACCGGATACTTAAATATTTAAAAGCCTACTGAAAATCTTCACACTGTCATTTCTTGAGATCTTTAAATTTAGCATATACCAAACAGATCTCAACATCTACCTACTGCCAAACCTGCTCTTTAACAGTATTATTAACAGTATTATTATTTAACAGTATTATTATTCTGTATTCTCAGTCTCAATGAATTGTACCAATATCCACCTAGTACCCCAAGAAATTGTAAACTATGCTTAATTGCTAGCCCTTATTTCCCTTAAATCCAATAAAGTCACCAAGTCCTGTTGATTTTATCCCAAGGATATCTCTCAAATTTATTCTTTTGCCTTAATTTAACAACAATCTTGTCTGGCCTTGATCTACTGGTCTCCAGGCCCTAATCTAGCCATACTACCTCCCTATCCTTCACACAGCAGCAAGAATGATGTCTCTATAACACATAAATGTTGTCACTATCTTTGTAAAAAACAAAATGGCTCCTCATCACCAACAGAATAGTGTTCAAGTTTTCTATGTTCTATAAAACAGGTCACTGATCAGCTTGCCTCTCTTAACAATTCCTATCCTTCTCCATCCCTTCCCATCATGTATCCAAAGCTACTCAATACACTTCTAATAAACATCTTTTTGTTTCACATTGGGGTTTTGTTGCTTACAATAATGATTTCAACCAATACTCCATCCTTTGTGTTACTCAGCAAACAAACCAGGCTTTGTATTGCTTCCTTATTTTTTCAGAAGTTTTTCAAAAAGTTATAGTATTCCACTTACATCTCTTGACTGCCTGCCAATACCCACAAATTCTTCAAGACTCATTTCCAATACCAACTCCTCCTTGAGGTCATCCCTGACACCCCATACTAAACTAGGCATTTTCTCCTTCAGGAGACTTGTGGGATTTCAAGTGCGGTGTTCCTCTCTGTATCTATGAGACCTAGCACGGTGCCTAGCATACAGCAGGTGTTCTGTAAATGTTTAAAAAGCAAATGAATGATAGTTACCACTTACTGGGTTTTCATTATGTGCTCGGTGCTCTACTATTGCTTTTATTTATTTGTTTATTTTACATCTGTTAGTGCAAGCCTTTCAATAGTATTATTATCCCTGTGCTATGGTTTGGATATGTCAAAGTTTAATTGCCACTGTGACGATGTTGGGAGGCAGGACCTTTAAGAGGTGATTAGGCCATGAGGGCCCTGTCTTTGATGCCATTATTGCAAGAGTAGGTTTAGCCGGGATCGGTGGCTCAGCCTGTAATCCCGCGCCTTTGGGAGGCTGAGGTGAGTGGACTACCTGAGTCTGCGGGTTCGAGACCCACCTGGGCAGCGAGACCTCATCTCTACAATAAATAAAAAATCAGTCGGGTGTGGTAGCGCGCGCCTGTAATTCCGGCTACTCGGAAGGCTGAGGCGGAAGGATCGCCGGAGGCCAGCGGGTCTAGGCTGCGGTAGCCGGGAGCGGCCACTGCACTTCAGTCTGGGCGACAGAGTGAGACTCCAATTCAAAAAAAAAAAAAAAAAACCAAAGCAAGAGTAGGTTTATTATAAAAGGATGAGTTTTATCACCTTTTTGCCTCTTTGCTCCATCTTTTTTTTTTTTTTTTTTGCCCTTCTACTTTCCACTATGGGATGATGCAGCAAGAAGACCCTTGCCAGATGCTGACCCCTTGATTGTAGACTTCTCAGCCTTCAAAATGGTGAGAGAACAAATTTCAGCTCACTATAAATTTCCCAGTCTCAGGAATTCTGTTATAGCAGCACAAAACAGACTAAGACACGATATTTTATATATGAGAAAATGAAGGCACAGAGAAGCAATGTCCCTTGTCCAAGGTTATATGGCTAGCCAGAGGTAGAGTTCAAGCTGGAGTACAGTTCCTCAGGACCCTGAAGCCTACATGTTATAAACTTCTGGAATAAACCTCAGTTGGAGGTACAGGGAATAACATAAACAAAGGTGCAGAATTGAGGATACAGAAGGCCTATATAGGGGACAACAAGTATTCTTGCTGCTTTGTGGACTTGCAGAAGCTGGCATAGTAGGAACACATTTGAATGCAGATGGTTTGAAATGTCGAACAGAGAAGTATGAACTTTATTCAGTAAACACATATTGGAGTGACATGATAAATGAGTCCTTTTGAGAATATTAATCAAGTGCTACTGTGCGAGATGGATTTGAGGGCAAGAGACTAAAGGATAGGAGTTAAACCAGGGCCCTTGAAGCTGCTCAGCAATCTTTTAGTTACTCAGAATCTCCTCTCCTTCCTCTTAACAGTTTCCAAGTTTTTAATACTTTTCTTCAGCTCCTTAACCACCCTCATTGCTTGCACTTTTAGCAGCTGAAAAATACTGAGAAAGTTAGAGAACTTAGGTAGGAATGCCTTTCATTTTTGGCTCTCTTCTGCCAAATTTATTTCTAGCTTGCCCCCATTCTATTCTCATTAGTAATAATAGCTACCATTTTGATCCCTTACTACCTCATGTAATCCTAACAACTATACAGTGAGAAAGGTTTAGTTATCCTCAATTTGTAACTGAGAAAATTGAGACTTGGAGTGATTAAGTGCTTGTCAAGTTCACCCAGAAAGTAACTGGCAGAGTTGGGATTTGAACTTAGCTTGTTTGATTCCAAGATTACCCTCATAACTACTACATTCTAGGAGTGGGCAATGACTGCTCCATTCTCCTCTTGGGCACCATTCTATCTTTTCTTCCCATCTCCTTAGAGGTCTTCTCCAGCAACTATTCCCTTTCTCCTGTAAGGTGAACTTTTCTATTTCCATGGACTTTTTTCTCTCAGTGACTATATTGTATGCCCTAAAATCTCATCTTCTAAAGAACAATCAAGAAAAGAGTCAACTTCACCCATGTTGTTCCTCATAAACCTCATCGTAGCTCATACTCTTTATTCCAAATATATAAATATTTGTCTCGCATTTCCCTACTTCCTCATGTTCCACACTAAAATCTGGTTTCACTCTCTACACCACATAATATCACTTTTGCTAAAGTCACCAAACTAGCCAATTTTATTTCAGTCCTCATATTACCCAGTCTTGGTTTTCAATAATCTCCTCTGTGTTGCTCTTTCACTGTATCCTCTATTCTCAGCTTCCATATCACTACTTTACTTTAGATTTTTATCACCTCTTGTCTGCATAAATCTCTTTTCTCCATCCTTATCATCTCCAATCCATTCTGCACACTACCTATAAGAGTGAACTTTCTAAAATGTAAATCTAACCACGTTACTGTCCTACTTAAAATACTTCATTTTAAACACAAAACTACAAAGTATGTAGTCCATGGCTCTTATAGAATTATGGCCCTTGGCTAGGCTTCCAGATTCACCTTCCTCTTCCTTCTTGTACACCTTAGGTTCCATGCTTTTCTTCCTGTTTCATACATTTATTTTCCTTGGCCACTGGTTGAATCTCTCTTCCTTCAAGACTTACTTAAAATGTAATCACATTTGTTCTGCCACTCCTGACTCACCTCCATGCAATCTCTCCTCTCCTTTCTCTTCCCTGTGCCCCAATTCCACAGTTTGTTGCTTTCCCCTCTATTTGAACAAAATACCTCTAATAGCACTAATATATTCCAATAACTGAATCATTATATGTCCCAATGAGACTGTCAATCCAGAGACAGAAACTGGATCATAAACATTTGTGTATCCTTAGTAACTGGCACATAGTAGTGCTCAATGAAAATGTGTTGCACTTAAAGAATGAATGAATGAGGCTGTCAATTTTATCTGTACATAAAATACGAGAGTCTTAAGCTATGGTAGCAGTAACAGGAATAGAACATAGAAGGAACGATAAACCTTGGAGAATGGGTATAGAAAAGAAAGGATGAGGAAAGTGGCAAAGATGATTGGGGATAACTGGGTACATGATAGTGTCATTGGCAGAGAAGGGAAAGCTAATATGTTTGAGGTTCAAATGCTGAAATTGGTCTGGTTATAGCGATTGTAAACATGAGTCATCCAAGTGGAGATTTGGGGCCATTTGAAATAGAGATATGAAGCCTAAGAATGAAATTGAAGTTTCCAAAATAGAAAGAACCTGGAAATCACCTTCTCTTGTAGAAAAAAGATGTCACAACAGGATTTAGTTTGATTGAAATTTCCCTGCATAATTTTATCTCTAACAGATTTGGAGAAGATAGTTATTAAGAGTTTCCTATTTAAAAGCCAGAATTAAATTATCATAGTTGCATGTGTGTGAGTGAATGAGTGATAAGGACAGACATTTAAGTTTCTTTTCAATCACCTACTAATTCAACAAATATTTAGCAAGCATCTACTCTCTACTAGGCTTTGCACTGGGTGCTGGTCTGCACACTACACACTACTTCCTGCTTTCATGTGGCTCATGGGATTGTGAAGAAAACAACATAAATAATCATAAGAATACATATAAAATAAACCATAAATAAGAAATTATAAAAACTATGATAATCCGGGCTCGGTGACTCAGCCTGTAATCCCGTGCCTTTGGGAGGCTGAGGTGAGTGGATTGCCTGAGCCTGCGGGTTCGAGACCCGCCTGGGCAGCAAGACCTCCTCTCTACAATAAATAAAAAAATCAGCCGGGCGTGGTAGCGCATGCCTGTAATTCCGGCTACTTGGAAGGCTGAGGCGGAAGGATCGCCGGAGCCCAGCAGGTCGAGGCTGCGGTGGCCAGGAGCGGCCACTGCACTCCAGTCTGGGCGACAGAGTGAGACTCCAACTCAAAAAACAAACAAACAAACAAACAAAAACAAACAAACAAACAAAAAAACTATGATAAAGTAAAAGCAAAAAGAAATAATAATAATGGAGGGAACCTAAACTAGAGTGGGGGCAGAGTGTGCAGTCAAGGCTTCTTTGAGAAAGTGATATTTAAGCTAAGACCCTGATTTGTTTCACCCTTTTCAATGGTCAGCTACTTAGAAATGGTGCAAAAACCATAAATAAGGAGTCATTCAATGTTGGGGAGCTCAGTTGCATATCCAAACTAACTCCTGTATGTATACACGCAAACACCATCATCATCCCATTCCACATATCTGAAGAGGAACAAAGATGGCTGAGATTGGGGAATAGGAAGGGTTCTGTGAATGCCAGTCTCCAAATATGACCCCCTTATGAACCATACTTTCCAATGTTCACACCCTTGTAAAATCACCTCCCACATTGACTTTGGGCTGGCTCTGTGACTCATTGTCACAAATAGAATGTGGCAGAAATGATGCTTTGTAACTTCCAAACTGGATCTTAAAAGATCTGAAGTTTTTGCTTTCATTACTTAGTACATGCCTTCTTGAACCTAGCTGTGTTGCTGTGAGGAAGCCCAAGCAGCCATGTGAAGAGACCCGCATGAAGGAAAATCAAGCCCTTAGCCAACAGTCCCAGCTGAGCTCCTACCCAACAGCCACCACCAACTTACTAGCCATGTGAATGAGACTATTTTGGACCTTCTAGTCATCCCACTACCTGACAGCACATGAATCAGCACTGCAAAGATAACACACAGAATCATGAGAAACAATAATCTATACAGTAAGCCACTACATTTTGCCGCAGTAACTGAAAACAGTTCCTTACACACAAGAAAGACCAAAAGTAAGATAATGTATTAAGCTGAAGCTGCATGGATAATCTTCTTTGCGCTTTTCAGTTTTGTTTATTTTGTGTTTTCCAACCTTTTTACTTTATAATGATCAGCAATTGCCATTATAATTAGAAAAAAAAACAAACATTTTTAGAATTTAAAAATAGGAGCATCCAGGGGCTCACACCTGTAATTCCAGCACTTTGGAAGGCTGAGGTGGGAGAATTGCTTAAGCCTAGGAGTTCAATACCATTCTGGGCTACACAGAAAGACCTCATTTCTACAAAAAATAAAAAATTAGTCAGGCATGGTAACATGGGCCTGTCGTACTGAGGGGGCAGGTGCTGAGATGGAAAGATCATCTGAGTCCAGGAGGTTGAGGCTGAGGTGAACTGTGATCTTGCCACTGCACTCCAGCCTGGGTGAAAGAGTGAGACTCTAACTCAAAAAATAAAAATAAAAAGCATCCTGGGGGTGATTTGGATGTATCCTTGGCCAGAAGTTTGGGTTGTCAACCTGATAGATGACTGTCTACACAATCCCTTTGCTAACTCTCTGTTGACTGTACTAATGAGGTCTGCATGTTTTTTACTGAGCCAGTGCAGTATTGCTAAACTATCTTCCTGACTCATATGAGTCCAGACTGTTGTTAGAAATTCAATAAAAAGCACCCCAAATTATTTGGAGAATTGTAATAGAATGAATGGGAGCAGGAAGTGAAGTACAATAATATAGAAAAAATGCACTATGCAGCTAAAAGAGGCTGGAAGGTTTGGAGTGTTGGACATAGAATAGCTGGATATTTCTGAAAAGAGTTGAAACCCTGTTATTAGGAGAAAAATTTCTGGTGCAGAGACAATTGAGTATCTTAACAGGACTCTGACTCCTCTCAGTTCTCATCTTTCTTTTACTGAATTTCTCTGTTTGGCAAGAGGTATACAGGTAAGGCAAATAAATTTCAACTTTTCAAATAAAAAGATCAAAAAAATTTGCCCAACTGATATTATCTATCAGATAAGAATCCCTTCTCTTGGTGAGAAGACATCGCAGTTGGCAGCCAGAAGTTTTATGACAGCAAAGCAATGAAGAGGAATTGAACACACACAAAAAAGTGCATTTCCTTGTCATTTGCCACTAAAGCAATAAGAATTGGAAATTACTACTTCCACCTAAAAAAAGAAAGAGTAAAGGAGCTTTTTCCAATTTACCCCTTTTACAAAAAAGAGGTGAATTTTGACATTTTCCTCCTCTGTTGTTCCATTCAATCAGCATGTGACATACCATTTTTATCCAATCTGTTGATTAAATGTGCGTCAACATATTCAAATTCAGTCAACCAGCAACTTTGGTGATAGTATTCTTTTCAGAGTACGTTGACATTCAGTATAATGTAACATGAACAGACACCCACAACTCAATTATAAATATTTCTGTTTAACAATAAATAAATGCTATTTATTGTTCACCTCCAAATTAGAAATAAATGAAACAAAATCCAAGTTCAACATTCAAAGTAAGACTTAGATCATTATAAAATAGCAGGACAAGAGAAGAAATGCTTTAACAATTTAAAGACAGACCATTGATCCCAAATTTGTGGTTTTGGAAAACGCTTTGCTACAACCTAAATTGTTAAAATATCCAGTCAAAGAAACACACAAAGAGGTATAATTGGTAAGTTCTCGTCTTGTACCACAATGGTGTAGATGTCGGACTATGCATGAGTTAATGGTGCAAGAAAATGGACTCTTGATAGCAAAAAGTGCTTGCTCTATTGTTTTTTTAAATGTGTACAGATTTATGGGATAATATGCAACTTTTTTTTTACTGTGCTCTACTTCTTATTCAATCAACTGTGACTTGAAAACAGTCTCTCTTTTACCTTGGACTAGAGTTACAAAAATGAAATTAATATGTAAATGTGTTCTGGTTCAGGCAAATATCTATTTATGAAGATCAAGGTCTGTGGGAGTATAGAACCTTGCCTCAGTGACACCAAGAAAAGCTAGTAGGGAAGTGATGAAGAGATGAGTGCTCTTGAAGAAAATGTGGGCTCTGAAAAAAGAAAAACAGAAAGAAAATGTGGGTTCTGAATCTATGATGAAGGCTTTAAAACATGACCAGTTCGGGTATGGTAACTTTAGGGGTTGGGTAATTGAAAAGGGCCTTGGTTCTAGGTAATTCTGCAAACAACATCTGAGGAAGCTACGATATTTGAAATTGAACATAAAGGACCTTATTTGAATCACCAGGAAAACTGTAAAAAAAAAAAAAAAAAAAAAAACCACGTTGGTTTTAAATGAAAGGTAGTGTTCGGTCATTGATTTATTCAAAATATATGTATTATGCCATGCCCTATTATAGGTGCTTGGGATATAGGGGTGAACAAAATAAAGTCTCTGCTCTCAGAGAGACTACATTTTAGTAACTAAATTGAAAATAGCAGTAAACAACATTTTCAAATGGTTATAAGAGAGGGATCTATTTGTGAGTGATGCCTGTGATTTCACTTGTACAAGCTGTGTCTGACTCCGGCACAGCTGATATAAATTACCTTATGAGCTTCTCTATATCAACATCAGGGAGCTGCTCCCAGCCCTGAGAATCTCCCCTGTCTGCTTTAGCGCCTACCCAGCCTCATCTACCTGAGGCTGACTTTTGGGGGTCAGGATGAATTAAATGAAGGTTGACTCCACCTGGTGGAAGAGGCCCCTCAGCTTGTGCTAGAGGCTCTAGCCTCAAAGGAAGATCCTGAGTTTCCCAATCCATTGGCTAGAGGCCATGCCAGGTAAGAGAAACTATCGAATGTGAAGGCAGTTCAGAAAGTAGGGGGCGGAGCTAAGTTTGGATTCTAGTTGGCTACTTACTCCTAAGAGATAACTTGCTGTGGGACTATAAAACCAAGAATAAATGATACTGCCTGTGAGTAGTCAGAGAGAGAGAGAGAGAAACATGGAGAAGGACCACAGATAAATATAGAAAGAATCTGAGACAGAAAGCGAATAATTATGCTTTCCAGGTGAAGGAAATTGTATAACCTACTGAATAAAACACTACATGCATTTGCCACCTTGGTGAGCCAAGAAAAAAATCCAAACTGAAAAATAAAGCAACCCCAATCATAGATGACACACATATGTGTAGTATAACGACACATCTGCACCAGGATAACTTTTGAAAAAGTTCTGAAGTGAAATTAAACATAATAAAGAATTCACATTACCAGGCTCTAATGCCCTGGAAATTTACCACAAAACTCTTAATCTACCTCTTCATCCTGCTCTAATTTAACTGAATATTCCTCAAGCACTATTATTTAAAATATATACAATAATTTATTATTCAATATTATTGTTTTCTCATTTACTCGTTTATGAATATCACTTGCTACTCTTTTGTATCACAAATGTCCCGATACTTCAGCTACATTATACACTCAATTGGTTTTATGAGCTAGCCTTAGAAACTAACAAGCAATTTATAAAAGATTTTCTATGGATAAATTCTATACTTCAGACAACTGACATACAAATGAACTTTACAGCTCAGACCATTTGTAAATGAGCAATGACCTGTTTGTGACTGATAAATGAAAGATGATGTTGCAGCTAATAAATGCTATTAGAATTCAGGTGGAAAGAGTCCTTTGTATTAAAGATTCTGGGAGGAGTCTAAAAGATGAGATAAGAAAGCATCTTGAGCAAGTGAAACAGCAAGAACTAGGACATTAAAGCAGGAATTGCCTGGGATGTATTTAGGGGACATTGCTGGAATAAATAGCTTGGATGGAAAATGTTGGATGGAGCCAGATTGTAGAGATGTGTGAGGATCTAGAACTTCACAGCAAGAAATTGAAGTACACAGGGAACTTAAATTTGTCTGATCTCCCCTGTTAGTATGCTTCAACACTGAGCAATACACAGCCAGATATATATATCTCACTGCATATATGTGTGTGAAACTCATTGCCTTTCACTCCAAAGTATGGTCCATCCTTTTACAGTACTTAAAATCTCAGTCAATGACACCACCATCTACCCATCTGCACCAGGTAAAAGCCTGGTTAATCTTCCTTAACACCTCCCCAACCCCTGCCCATTTCCACATACAAACCATTAGCAAATCCTGTGAGCTCTGTCCCACAGACTTCTGTCTCATGTCCACTTCTCTCCAGCCATGCTAGCCTCTACTGCTATGTCCATAGTCCAAGCAACAAACATCGCTCTCCTGGACTACCTCAGCATCCTCCCACATGCATATTTGCCACCTTTAATCAATCCACTTCACACTGCAGTCAGAGTGACCTTTACAGAAAAGCAATCTGATTGAGTCACACACACTCTTTAAACTCAATGCCTAGAATAGCCCCTGGAATACTGTTGGTATAATTTGTTGGGAAAACAAATTATTCTAGACCCTAACCAAAACTGTCTATACCATGTAATAGGACAATTTGAAAGACCATTGAAAAATATAGATCATTGAAGAATTAGTGGTTGGATATCTGAAGCAATTTGTATGAGGAACATGAGGAGTAAATGTTAGCAGATTTACCAGTTCTTGAAGATTCCTTTTTCCAGCTTTGCTGAGATATAATTGACTATTAAAATGGTATATATTGAAGGTATACAACATCATGTTTTAACATACAAGTACCTGACTGGCAAGAAGAGTAGGCAAAATTAATGATTTTTAGAAATCTGTTGAAGATCAAAGTAAATGGAGATAGTGTGTGTTGCTGTTGGAAATTTCCCCCCACTCCACCTCAACCCTCAATCCAAAACAAGACTGAAATATAATCAGAAAAATAAAGCTTGTAAGAATTTCTGTAAAGGGTAATTTGGAAGCAATGCAATTTAAGATAACCTCAGTGATGCAGAGTTCCAGGATGTTGCTTTTAGAATGAGTTTATCATACACATTCTTTCTACTACAATCCAGATTATTTTGTAACCTTAGGTTGCAATCTGATTTGGAAATAAGTACACCTTTAAAAATTACTACAGATTTCTGAGTTCATTATTTTGTTAAGAATTGCTTATCGAATACTTCCTTATGTAACAGAAGTCATCCTGAAATGAAACTGTTCTAAAAAAAATTTATGCCGGGCTCGGTGGCTCAGCCTGTAATCCCGCGCCATTGGGAGGCTGTGAGTGGATTGCCTGAGCCCGCAGGTTCAAGACCCGCCTGGGCAACTTGGCGAGACCTCATCTCTACAATAAATCAAAAAATCAGCCAGGCGTGGTAGCACGTGCCTGTAGTTCCAGTTACTTGGAAGGCTGAGACGGAAGGATCGCTGGAGCCCAGCAGGTCGAGGCTGCGGTGGCCGGGAGCGGTCACTGCACTCCAGTCCGGGCGACAGAGTGAGACTCCAACTCAAAAAAAACAAATAAATAAAATAAAACAAAAAATAAAAAAAATTCATTATTCTGCATAGTTGCAGCTGTACTTGAAATAAAAATGTTGTTGATGACTGAATTTTCTTGTGTGTATATTTGGTGAGCAATATTGAACAGGAAAAAAAGGAAAAAAGGCATACATATATTGTAAAATGATTACTACAGATGAGCTAATTGACATATCTATTGCCTCACATAGGTTTTAGAGATTCTTTCAAACTTAGATCATATTAATGGGGAGCACATCCCTAGGTTTCTTTAAGAATTTCTCAAGCTTGGGTCTCAGCTTATATTATATTCCTCTCAGAATTGCCCAACATTGACTTGAAAGTTGTTCTCATATGGATTAGTCTGATCTCCCCAACTACTATACATTCCTCAAGGCAAGGAACTATGTTTCTTTCTTGTCTCCAGAAGAGACTCAATGGTTGCCAAAATGCATGGAGGAAGCCTCATTTAGGAAAATGCTTCTGAAGTTGTATCTTTACTTTTGCTAGGACCAGTGTTCCCCTGTTCTTTGTCTCCCCTTCTCCCAGAAATACTAGAAGTTATGGGGAAAGGAGAATGAAGCTGTAATGATTGCTTCAGAAGTAATCCCTGAGTGTTCCCATATGAGCAAGAATACTGTTTTTTCTTCACAAATGGGCAAATAAGTATATTAGAGAAATAGAATAGAGATGTATTTCTTAATATAGTTAAACAACTATGGCTACTGCTCAATAGATCCAAATGAACTTCATAACTAAAATTATTTGCTGGAAACAAATGATGGAACCAATTCATAACCTTACAGCAAGGTTTATAATTTACAGTACTGAGGAAGGGGCCTCCAGAATTCATCTAACCAGTATCACAGGGCCCTGAGCATGGTTCAAACATCAGAGACCAAATACAAAGTAAACTAGAAGTAAGTGTTCAGCTTTCCTGAGGTGACTAGCTAACAAACCTAAGATTTTGTTTGTTTACTCTTCCATGGCTGCATACCCATTCAATCTTCGTAAACAGAATATAGCAGAATAATAACTATTGAATGCAAATAGCCAGGCTTTAAGGTGAAAATGAACTTCAAACTATCCCAGCTATTATTCCTAATAATTCCAACCAGTAGAAAGGCAGTGGATGTCTTTTCCTTTTCTGTTCTTGTAAAGATAAGACATCAACTAAACATTGCCAGGCTGCCTTTATAGAGCTGACATACAGTTACAAAAGGGAAAGAACCAAACACCACAATGTACACCCTTCAAAGCCTTCAACCTACTAGACCCATTGACAATGGTCCCAATGTGTGGGCATGGAAGAAGTGCCAGGCAAAGGCCTGCCTCAGCACTGTGAATTGATTCTTTGCAGCTTCCAGTCTCCTGTAAAGATGACCTCTCCCACATAAGTCTTACAAGTTCCCTTATAAGTCTGTTCTTATAGTATATTTTTGTATGAAGCACATATAAAAATGTTCCCAGATATATGGACAAGGGAATGTCAGACATGTAATCAGGGATGGAAAATGGACTACAAAACCAGAACAATCATGTAGAATAAAATACCAGCTCTGCCATAGATTGGTTTTATTTTGTATTCTTTTGTTTTTCAAAGTTAAGGCAGCCCCAAAGCCCAAACTCTCTGTTATTAACTGTCTTGTCTTATGACTAAGTTAGCAGTATCTGTAACCAGGCTGCTCTATTCAAATCTCAATTTTTTCACGTGTATCTTGAGAAAATGAATTCACTCTCTATGTCTCAATTTCCTCCTCTGTAAAATGGGGATAATAACAATACCGACCTCCTAGGATTACTGTGATAAAAAAATATGTTTGTAAATTACTTAATACAGTGCCCAGCCCACAGGATCTTAATGCTGGATAAAATTCTTCTTCTTCTTCATTTAGTTAAGGAACAGGACGGTGAGTTTTTATATTCACTAAAACAAGCTATGCTAAAATTTAAGATCAAATATCTATGGTTGTTAAGCTTCTCTCTTCTTCTACATTGGCATCTTGCTTGCTTTCCTCTTGGCTTACAAATTTTAAAAAATACTGCTTGTGTTCAAATCATGCCTACCATTTACTGTCTGTATGGCATTCGTTACGTTACTTAACCTGTCTCAGTTCCTCCACTTATAAAAAAAAAAAGTTTATTTACTTTATCACCTTCGTGATACGGTCATTGTGAAGATTAAAAAGGTTCACAGTTCATAAAGGATTCATAGGTTTTTTCGCATAAAATCCTTCAAACAATGCCTTCTAGAAAGACTGGGTGACAGTGGGGCAAGATTGAAGAAAGCCAGGACCAGTTCTTTTTAAAGATGGAAGGGGCGGTGGCTCATGCCCGTAATCCCAGCACTTTGAGAGACAAAGGAGAGAGGATTGCCTGGGCCTAGGGGTTTGAGACCAGCCTGGGCAATTTGGTGAGACCTTGTCTCTACAACAAATAAAAAATTAGCCAAGTGTGGTGGTGTGCACCCATAGTTCCAACTACTTAGAAGACTGAGGAGGAAGGATCACCTGAGTCCAGCAGGTCGAGGCTGCAGTGGCCATGAGGGTGGCACTGTACTCTAGTCTGGGCAACAGAGTGAGACTCCAAGTCGAAAAAAAAAAAATGTGAGGAAACAAAGAGATTAAATGTCTAAAAATATACAGCTAGAACTGGTACGTCCAGGATTTGAGCACAGTCTGAATTGTACTCTTTCTCCTAGAGTTTTTTTCCCCTTCCATTATGCCTAATTCTCCCTTGCATGAACTGCCTTCTTCAGAGCAGTATACTCACTGCTCCTCAAATTTGCCTTGCCCCAACACACCTTTGTACACACTGTATCCTATGCTTGGAATTTCCCCCCTTTTTCCGACTCTCTTAATAAGGATCCAAATAAAATTTCTTTTCTTTTCTTTTCTTTTTTTTTGAGTTGGAGTCTCACTCTACCGTACAGACTGGAGTGCAGTGGCCGCTCCCGTCCACTGTAGCCTCGACCTGCTGGGCTCTGGCGATCCTTCCGCCTCAACCTTCCAAGTAGCTGGAACTACAGGCGTACGCTACCACGTCCAGCTAATTTTTGATGTATTGTAGAGATGAGGTCTCGCCAAGTTGCCCAGGCGGGTCTCGAACCCGCGGGCTCAGGCAATTCACTCACCTCAGCCTCCCAAAGCGCAGGATTACAGGCTGAGCCACAGAGCCCGGCTCCAAATAAAATTTCACTTTGCAAAATGGAACCAATTAACTTGCTCTCTACTCTGGAATTCTCAGTGTTGACATCACACCCTTGCCATTACAACCAGTAACTAATACTTATTGACTGCCTAGTGTGTGCCTAGGCATCATGCTAAGCAACTACATGCATAGTCTCATTTAATCCTGCCAACAAGTCCAGTTCCAAGTATTCATTTTGTAGATGAGGAAACTGAGGCTAAATCATTTGTTCATGGCTAGTAAGTGAAAAAATACCCACAGGGTTTCAATCCAGACCATGTCATCCCCAAGACCACACCCCTCCCCCTGCAGCAGCACATAGGAATAACCACACAAAATAGAGCCTTCTCCAATCTTCATTGCCAAAATGGAAGAGAATTGGAAAATTGGTAGCCAACTCTAGCTTTCCCGGGCTAGTGTGGTTTAAGACTACTCTCAGTGTGATGGGGATGGAAGGGGGGTGTTGAGTCCCAGAGGGGTGTCCTTGAGCTTCTTTTCATAGCTTTCCCTCAGTTCCCCAACTTGATTCTGAGCTAATTGAGAGGAACAACTGTATCTTATTTATCTTTATAGTTCCAGCGTACCTAGTAGCATAGTGCTTGGCAAGGAATGGGTATCATAAATATCTATTTAATAAGAATCAGCATCCAACTTAATCCACAATTTCACCTTGAAAATCAAACAGAAACAAATATGAATCATGTTTATGGATGAAATTAGGCAAGGTAGTATGGCTTGATCATCAATTCTAATAGTCAGCAGTGGCAGGGTGATAGCTGCATATTTTGTAACCTGAAATAAGCTTATTTTTGTCTTTCATTCTCTTTCTTTCTTTCATCATTCATTCATTCAACAAACAGTAATAGAGGTAAAAGCATGCAGAGCATACTGTGAGAGCATAGAGAAAAGAACTGGGAAAAGGGGTCGGCAGGGGAGGGTGTTGGGGAAGGTTTCTCAGAAAAGGTGGGATAGGCCCATTCAGCAGCCACTACAGCACCATTTCAATAAGTGGATACATAACAAATGGCAGTAACAATACCATTTCCTAAATAAATAATTGTAATGGAATAGAGTTAGCAGAGATCACTTGATTTTAGAATTCTTAGTGAAAGCAAGCTAAAGAAAAGATCTTGAGACTTGAGGGCATGGGGTTTGCCAGGGCTGAAAGTACAGATTCTTTATAAATAAAAAATAGGGAAACAAAAAAAAAGAATCCACAGGTATTGAATGCCTGCTAAGTGCCAGATGTTTATGTATTTTAGTTAGTCCCCAAAGAAATCATATGAGTATTTTCTCCCATTTTATGGTGATACTATTGAGGACAGGAAGGCCTTATAAGTGGTGAAGATCAGAAACTTTAGTTTTAGTGTTCTTTTCATGAATATTAGTAACAAAGCCTCATTTAGAGATAGTGATGATTATGTACCAAGTATGTTTCTTAGGGTGTTACATTTATTATGTTATACAATCCTCTTAACACCTCCAATGAGGTAGGTGCTAATATTATCATATTATTTTTACAAATGATGAAACTAAGACATAAGAAAACTGAGTGCTTTGCCCTAGATCACACAGCAAAGAAAATGATGAATCCAGAATTCAGGCACATGCCATCTGTCTTTTATTTATTTATTTATTTTTATATTTTTTGAGTTGGAGTCTCACTCTGTCACCCAGACTGGAGTGCAGTGACCTCTTCCGGCCACCGCAGCCTCGACCTGCTGGGCTCCAGCGATCCTTCTGCCTCAGGCTTCCCAGTAGCTGGAATTACAGGCATGCGCTACCACGCCCGGCTGATTTTTTTTTATTTATTGTAGAGATGAGGTCTCGCTGCCCAGGCTGGTCTCGACCCCACGGGCTCAGGCAATCCACTCACCTCAGCCTCCCAAGGCGCGGGATTACAGACTGAGCCACCGAGCCCGGCGCCATCTGCCTTTTAAACCATGCACACTAGGCTGCTTTTACTATGTTAGGCCCCATTAGCTAGAAGGAGACATTTGCTTTCCTACTTGTACCTGGCTATTGCTCTATCTCAAGGTTAGAAAGTTGGATGTGCAGCCGCTTAAGAGTATGGAAGTTGTAAACCACTTCCTCATTCCTACCCCTGCATCTAACAAGGGCATTGTCAATCTTTTTATAGATACTCCTGTGACTAATCCTCAACACCATTTTAGAGAAATACACAATTATTGGTGCTTGAGCCTTAAATTTCTCCTCAGTTTGCCATATTAACTACCCAGGATGAGTACCATGCCAAAGAGGAAGTCCAGAGAGACTTAACTAGTGACAGGGCTGTCCCTTTTAAGGTTCATGGTTAAAGGTCTCTCTTTAATATTATTATTAATATTCCCAGGATATAATTAGGATTTTCAGAAGCTCACAGTCAAGCAGCAGCAGCACATAGGAATAACCACAAATGGAAGAGAATTGGAAAATTGGTAGCCAACTCTAGCTTTCCTGGGCTAGTGTGGTTTAAGACTACTCTCAGTGTGATGGGGACAGAAGGGGGGTGTTGAGCCTCAGAGGCGAACTGTCTCAGACTGGACAACCGGACTGGCTAGGCTAAGCACCATGAGCAAGGACTCCCGGTTAGAGAAGCTTGAACTAGTTTAGATCCCTATTTCCTCTTTGTTAGAGGGTGAAACACTGGCTAAGGAAGGAAAGGGATGGCATTTTCTATTTCTGGACTGCAGTGACCCAACTTAAAGGAGTGAAAGAATATTCTGGAAGCCTCATGAGAACTCTCTGTCCTTCTAGCAATAGACCTGTTGATTTGTCATGATATAAATTATCAAAATCAATGCCTTCTCTTATCCTACCCCTTACTGGTTAGCTTACCTTTCCCTTCTATTGCTTTGTTTTCTAACAGAGTAGCTGGCATTTGTAATATCACTGTGGTGAATGTGTTTCAGTAATGTTTGTTAGTTGGTTTTAACAGATAGCTAAGTAGAGCAGACAGGAGCCTTTATCATGGCTCTGGTTCAGACTGTATTTCCTAAGGGCACTTCTAGCTGACATGCCAATACCTCAATGACATGACACTCAGTGATATTCAACTCAGGTTCCTTCACATAGTTGGAGTTGAGCTTATCACACCAGAGTCCCCACTGAGATGACTGGGACACCTTTGCTTACAGAAAGGAATGCATCAATTAAAGTGGTCACCCCCAAATCTAATCATGAATAAGAAATGAAGCATATACACGATGCCTCCCAAGTTTCCAATTTGCAAGTCAGTACAGAGAGTGGTTTGAATCAAGCCAAAGAATTACCATTCTAAGTGTTTTCTGCAGTTTGACTTTATTACACCTTTAATTAAATCAATGTGGTGGCATCCACCCCCAGTGGCGGTAGAAAAGGGCAGTTAGCCCAGAAGATTTCTGAGGGAATAAAGGGTTTCTCCATCCAGCAGGCAAAGAAAAGCATTGGCTGAAACCAAGCCTGCAGCAACTATTCTGGGTAATGAAAGAAGGAAAAGAAAGTGGGAAGGGAAAGGTGATAAGAGGTGCATATGGAAGGGTGAAAGGGAATGGAATGCTGGATAGCCAAGATGGGGGAGGGGGTGAAGGATGCAACTGCTGATGATCAAACCCTATAGCACAGAAGTGAGATATCTGGAAAGCACCCACCGGGAAATAACTAAGTCAGTGAGCATCCAAGAACCTCTTGAGAAAACAAATGTTGGCAGGTGTGTAAAGAAAAGGGAACCCTTGTATACTAATGGTAGGAATGTAGATTGGTACAGCCATTATGGAAAACAATATGAAGGTTCCTAAAGAAATTAAAAATAGAACTAACATATGACCCAGCAATTCCTCTTCTGAGTATGTACCCAAAACAGATGAAATTTCTACCTCGTAAAGATATCTGCACTACCATGTTCATTGCAGCATTATTCATAATAGCCAAGACATGGAAACAACCTAAATGTCATTGTTGGACAAATGGATAAAGAAAATATGGTATATATACACTATGGAATACTATTCAGCCTTACAAAAAGAAGGCAATCCTGCTACTTGCAACAATATGAATGGACTTGGAGGACATTATACCAAGTGAAATAAGCCACACAGAAAGACAAAAATTGCATGATCTCATTTAGATGTGGCATATTTTTTAAAACAGCTCAAATACACAGAGATAGAGAATGAAACAGTGGTTACTATGAGCAGGTGCGTGGGGGAGGAGAAAATGGGAAGACATAGGTCAATGGTTATTAAAGGATGAACAAGTCTAGAGATCTAATCATGTACAACATGAGGAATAAAGTTAACAAAATTGTATTATATCAGGAATTTTTTAAATAAGTAGATTTTAGCTGCTCTTGTCAAAAAGTAACTATGTATAATAGATATGTTAATTTGTTTAATTATAGTAACTATTTTACTAGCTGTATGTATTCCATGACATCATGTTGTAAACCTGAAATATACACAAAAATTATTTTAAAAATACAAATAAAAAAGAGCCTCACTGAGTACTGTGACTATAGTTACTGTAGCTATGGAGTGGGGAGGGCAAAAAAACAAGCTCCTGGATGTGAGAATGACTTGAGGGGGTAGGGGATGGAGGGGGATGGAGAATAAGCGGGGGAACATAACAATTTCTAAGAGAATAGGGAAAAATATTAAAAGTGAGATTCAGCTGTTGACATTCTTTTTGCTGTTCCATGTCAGAGTCTCATGGGGAGGGGAGAAACAATTGCACAATCCTCAAGGTGAAAGGAAGACACGTGCGGAATCACTGAGGGGAAGAGAAAACATCAGTAAACCATTCAAATGATGATTTGTTGTCAGGATTAGATACCCAGTGATATAAGTAAATATTCACACAGAGACAGTGTGGTGGGAACATTAATAATTCATACATTGGGATGCTTCCCAGGGATCTATTTGCCACGATTCAAATCTGAGGCGTGACAGAATTTGATGTAAGCTGGAGGCCCCAGGGACAGCTGCATATTGTGGGGTTAGAAGTAAAGCTACAAAGGAGAGAATCAAAGAAATTCAGAACTAAAGAATCACCTAATTGGACTCTCACCTTGACAGACATTTGTCCAGTAAATTACTGTGGGACCTGGTCTTTTAGGCCAGGACCCCATGGTCATCCCCATACCATCGGTGGCTGGTGCCATCTATGAGGGTCCACAACTAAGGAGAATTGGGACAAAGAGATACTGGGGCCAAATCAATCCCCTACCCCCACTCCTATCCCCAGGAACCAAGAAGCAGAGAAATCTTGAAATGGGTAATATACAAAAGGGAAAAATGGTTGTAGAAAGACTGGGCCATCCTAGCAAGAGAAAAATGGGCTCTTCATCTCATTAGATAATTAAATGGAATTAATTAAATGGAAGCAGCATCAAATCACATGCAGCCAAAATGATGTCCTAGCATTATCTATAAATCAAAAGTACTTTTTGAGATACTTCTATGTATTTCATACTATGTGAGACTGTGAGAGATATAAAGGAGGCATAATACTTAATTTGCTCTCTCAAAAGAGATCTCTATGTCACTGGAGAAAAAGAGTTCTAACACAAGTATATTTGGCCACCAAAAATGCTGGATTTTCCAGGTCAGTCCTCATTGAAAATATTCAGCTCCATTATCCCTTTTGCATGTCCGTAGTTACAAAACAATGTCTTAAAACACCTGGGTTCGAAATTGGGGTGGTCATCCCTTCATCCAACATATATTTATTGGGTGTCTTCTGTGTGACTAGAACTGTACAAGGAGCTGGGAATACAACTGTGACCAAAACACAGTCCCTGGCTTTGTAAGGTTCACAGTCGGGTGAGAGACACAGACAAATAAGCACACGATTACAGTCATATGGAACTGAAACATACGATACAACAGGAATATAGAGAAGGGAACACTTTTATGCCTTCTAGAGGCTGAAAAGCCTTCTGAGAAGAGAAAATGGCTAAGCTAAGGACTGAAGGACAATTAGGAATTATCAAGGCAAAGGAGAAAGTGAGGAGGGGGAAGGAAGGATATCCCTGACAAAAAGAATAACATGTGCAAAGTCCCAAAGGCAAGAAAGTAAAATATGGAAGTTACTTAAGATCAATTAAGTGCTAAATTGTGAGTTGCAAACATTAAGATATTACAAGTCAGAAAGAGGCAAACTAAAAGTTTTTGTAGGGAAGGGTGAGTAGGAACAAAGACTGGAAGAAATTTCAAATACTGGGAAATTACAAATATAATTTTGACTTTTAAAAAAGTAGAAAAAGGATGATTCTGAACACTATTCACCAGAGTGTTTAATGTTAATACAGGTCTGTATTTTTAAATGTATTATAAATGGATTGGTTTAAGAACATACGTTTTTGCTAAGAAAGAAAACAAAGCAGACCTCACCAATAATAACCATGATGGGCTAACTTCATTTTTTCTATTTATGAAATTATCAACTTTGGGAAATACTATAAGCAGGGCATATCTGAGTGCCAGGCAAGTCTCTCCTGCCATCTTTTTCAACAACTAGAGAAATGAGACTGGATGATAGAATTTGATGGATTCCCAACAGGATGACGACCATCCCTAAACATGTAAACAACAGGATATCAAACATGATGGAAAATAACCACAAAGATCTTTTTCTCTTGACCAAGTCTTAAGTGCCCCATAATTTATTGTCCAAACTGGAACGTTCTGAGAGTGATGGATGTTAAACAATTGTATTTTAAACATTTTAAACAAGTGATACATTTTACACAATTGTGTCAGCCAAACATGCATAAACTAGGACTGTCCCCAGGTAGACTGGGATCTGTGGTTCCTGATCTATAATTATTTGTTGAATGAATGAATAAATGAACAAATGCACCAGTGAAGCTCATCTAAGAACTTCACTTCTCCTTACATCCTTTCTGGTGTGCCATAGTCAGGCAACAGTATTAAGTATCTTTCTAGTTCTCCACTGTTGCTTCCAAAGAATTACTCCTTGTGTCAAAACCCTCTTTTTCTGAGGTTCATAACTTCAGCAGGTGGTCAATACCATGTAAAAACCTGCTTTTCTGTCCTCTCAATAAATCATACTTTCTAAAAAAAATAAACAAAAACAAACAAACAAACAAAAAAACACTTCCTGGTCATTCTTCCACATTCATTGAAGACTGTGAAACTCATCCCTAATTTCTCCCTCTCTCGTCAAAGCCCCTTGCCATATTCGGGGGACCTCAATAGTCACTAACCCATTCAACTCCCTCTTCTCACAGTTTCTGGCTCTCTTTAATTCTGGAAACCTTCTCTTTTCAGCTTCAAGTAATAATCATATCATGAACTATGTTAGTAATTGGAGCTACTCAATTTCTGAAACACCGAACTTAGATGTCCCACTGTCTGATCTCACCTTACTATACTTTCAACTTTTTCACTTCCTTACTCCTAGGACATCAGTTCTTCAATCTCATTGAGACCTTAAATTACTTTCTTTCACCAGCCTAGAACACCTGAGCGACAACTTCACCTCTTCAACTCTCTTCCCTCTGTTATTTCCTTTTCATTTTGTCCCTCACAACCAAACTCTAACATAGGTCACCTGCTCTTTGCTCACCTATTCCAGGCTAGGTGGTAGTCACAAGCATGTGGATAACTACCACTATACAATCTTAAACTCCAGCCTCTGCTCTATCTTCAAGCAGCCAGATAATCTTCCTATGTGACCGTTATCAGGTTCCTCCCTCAGTCAACTCAGTGGCGATTTAAAATTTTCATCTCATGCTTCAAGTCTTCTACCTATGATATTTCCCTTCACATTAAGTAGATGATCTTGCCTCCTATATCACTAAGAAAGTAATAGCTCATCAGGACAGGAACTCGTTCAACCATATTCCTGTACCTAAAACATATTTGTACCAGTAACTACCTTAACCTAATCCTTCATGCGTCAGAGGAAAAGAGGTGTCCCTTTTCCTAAACAAGTTATCCCTCTACCTGTGCTTTTGATTTCATACCCTCTGCTTCCTCAAGAACCATGCTTCATTATTTTTTTCTTTCTGTATCTTCAACATCTTCCTCTTCCTGAAATGGCCCTTTCAAAGGACTCCAGTGACTATTCGGACACAAAATCATGTTTTCCAAAATTTGTTTAACTTTTTACTTTGAAACAATTACCAATTCACAGGAAATTGCAAAGATATTACAGAGAAATCCTGTGTACCTTCTATCCAGTTTCCCCCAATGATAACATCTTACACAGTTGAAGTACAATATCAAAACAGGAAATTGACATCTGTATAGTGTCTGTGGATAGTTGAATGTCATTTTATCATATGTATTTATTCCTGAACAATCACTGTAATTAAGATATTGAATTGTACCATCACCATAAAGAGCTCCCTTATGCTACTTCTGTAGTCCCATTCCCCTGTTACCCCCATCATTCCCAACTTCTTATAACCACTAAACTGTTCTCTATCTCTATAATTTTGTGATTTTGAGAGTATTATATAAAGGAAATCATACATTTTGTGACCTTCTGAGATTGACCTTTTTTCACTCAGCATGAAGCTCTTGAGAGTCACCCAAGTTGTTGTATGTATTAATAGTTCATTCATTTTCATTGCTGACTAGTATTCCATAGTATGAATATATGACAGTTTACCCATTCACCTATTGTAGGCCATTTTGGTTGTTTTCAGTTTGGGGCAATTAAAAAATAAAGATTGTTTTAACTATCCTAGGGCTTGTGCCTTTCTATATAAATTTTATAATAAATTTATCTATGTCAACAAACAATCTTGCTGGAATTTTGGCAGGGATTGTATTAAACCTATATAATAATTTTCCAGTCCATGAACACAGTGTATCCTCAATTTATTTAAAAATTTTTAGCATATGAATCTTATATATGTATTGTTAGAATTACACCTGTGGGTTTGCTTTTCTTTTGAGTGATTATAAATGGTACTACATTCTAAATGTCAGTCTTTATATGTTCCTTGCTAGCACGTATAAATACAATTGATTTTTTGTAGTTGACTTCATTTTCTGCAACATTGCTAAATTCACTCATTAGCTCTAGGAGGTTTTGGTAGAATCTTTAAGATTTTTTATTTAGACAGCCATGTCCTCTACTAACAGAGAGAGTTTTGTTTTTTCCTTTCCTATCCGTGCCTTTTATTTCCTTACTGAACTGTCCAGAACTTCCAGTACTATGTTGAATAGCAGTGATGAGAATGGATATCCTGCCTTCTTTCAGTCTTTCACTGTTAAACATGATGTTAGCTGTAGGTTTTTTGTATGTCAACTTGAGAATGTCTCCTGTTATCCCTGGTTGATTGAGAGCTTTTATCATGAAATAGATTTTGGATTTTGCCAAACGCTTTTCTGCATCAATTGATATGATCACATGATTTTTGCTCTTTATCCTCTTAATGTGGTGGATGGCATTGATTGACTTTCAAATATCTAAGCAGCCTTGCATCCCTGGAATAAACCCCACTTGTCTTTCTGTTACTGGTTTCTACTTTGATTTTGATTTTATTGTAGCTGCAGAACACACTCTGTATGACTTCACTTCATTTAAATTTATTGAGATTTGTTTTATGGCCCAGGATATGTTAACTTGGTATATGGTTTTTGTTTTTCCTCTTTATTTTAATTTAAAGATACAGGGTACAAGTCAGGTTTAGGTACATAAGTGGTCTATGTGCAGGTGAAGCTTGGGCCCCCACTGCTCCTCACTTCCCCTGGTTTAGGATCAGGTACCTTAGTGATGTTATGTACCCTCTCTCCCATGGCAGTGTCCTGCTACTGCCAATCTCTCTCTTGTAATATTGTGATAAATGTTCACCACCCACCTATGAGTGAGAACATGTGGTATTCAGTTCTTTGTTTCTGTGATAGATCACTGAGTATGATAGACTCTAAATCCATCCAAGTTGCTGTGAAGTCCATAATTTTGTCCTTATTTATGGCTGTACCATCGTGTACATATGTGGTGTACATGTACCACATACTTTTATCCAGTCCACTTTTAATGGGCAGCACTGCTCTATAAATGTCAATTGGATTCTATTAGTTGATGATTGTCTTAGTCTGTTAAGGTTGCCATAACAAAATGCCTTAGATTGGGTAATTTATAAATAAGAGAAATGTTATCACAATTCTGGAGACTGAGAAGTTCATAACCAAAGCACCAGCAGATTGGTATCTAAAAGGCGCTTTACTGGATGGCAGGGATGACCAAGTTTCTTTGGGCCTCTTTTATAAGGTCACTAATCCCATTCATGAGGACTTCATCCTTGTGACCTAATCACCACTCAAAGGCCCTACCTCTTAATGTCACCACTGTAGGGTTAGTTTTCAACATAGGAATTTGGGAGGAAGACAAACATTCAGACTATAGATTTTGGTGTTGTTGAGCTCTTCTATATCCTTGCTGATGTTCTGACTAGTTGTTCTATTAATTGTTAAGACCGGGGTATTGGTGTCTACAACTGTTAATTCCAGATTTGTCTCTTTCTCCTTTAAATTCTATTAGTTTTCACTTTACTTATTTTATAGCTCTGTTGGTTTGTCCATCCACATTTAGGATTGCAATGTCTTCTTGGTAGATTGACCCTTTTATCATTATATAATATTCCTTTCTGTCCTTGGTGATTTTCTTTGTTCTGAAGTCTACCTTATCTAAAATTAATATAGCCACTCCTGTTTTCTTTTTATTAACATTTGCATGATATATCTTTTGCCATCCTTTTACTTTCATCCTACATATATCATTATATTTTAAGTGAATTCCTTGAAGATAACATTTACTTAGGTCATGTTTCTTAAAAGAATTACTCTGTCAATCTCTGTCTATGAATTTGTGTATTTAGACCATTTGCACTTAATGTAATTATTGATATGTTAGGGCTTAAGTCTATGGATTTATTTTATTTTTTTATTTTTATTTTTTTTTGAGTTGGAGTCTCACTCTGTCGCCCAGACTGGAGTGCAGTGGCCGCTCCCGGCCACCACAGCCTCGACCTGCTGGGCTCCGTCGATCCTTCCGCCTCAGCCTTCCAAGTAGCCGGAATTACAGGCATGCGCTACCACGCCCAGCTGATTTTTTCATTTATTGTAGAGATGAGGTCTCGCTGCCCAGGCGGGTCTCGAACCCGCGGGCTCAGGCAATCCACTCACCTCAGCCTCCCAAAGGTGCAGGATTATAGGTTGAGCCACCGAGCCCAGCTTTATGGATTTATTTTTAACAAAACTATTTTTCTGTTGTTCTGTTTTCTGGTTCTCTGTCTTTTCGTTTGTAGGTTAGTTGAACATCTTTAACTCAGTTTAGTTTTTCATTTAACTCTTTGTATAGCATTTTGGTGATTGTTCTTAGTATTCCACTACACATACATAACTTATCACATTCTACTGGTGTCAACAGTTTTCTACTTAGAGTTAATTATAGAAACCTTACTTCCCTTTTTGTTCCTTTGCTCTCCTCCATTTAAAATAAAATTGTCTTAAATATTGTTTTTCTTTATACATTGAGGACAACTTTAGTGTCATCATTTTTGCTTCAATCATCAAACATAATTTATAAACATCACAAGGAGAAGTAAAGTATTAGTTTGCTAGAGCTGCCATAACAAAATACCACAGACTGGGTGGCTTAAGCCACAGATGTTTATTTTCTCACAGTTCTAGAGGCTAGAAGTTCAAGAGCAAGGCATTGACAGTTTTGTTTTCTTCTGAGATCTCCGTGCTTGGCTTGTAGATGACCGTTTTAGATAACCACCTTCTTGCTGTGTCTTCACGTGGTGTTTCTTTTGTGTGAGAACATATCGGTGTTCTAACATCCACTTCTTATAAGGACACCAGTCATACTGGATTAAGCCCCCCCATATGGTTTCATTTTACCTTTATTACCTCTTTAAAGGCCCAATATCCAAATACTGTCATATTCTGAGGTACTGGGGGTTATGCCTTTACTATATGAATTTTGAGGGGACACAGTTCAACACGTAACAGAAAGTCTATTGTTTTTACCCGTTTTCAAACTCTTGTTCCTGTTTTTTTCCTAGTGTTTTCAGATTTCTTCTGTTACAATTTCCTTTCTGCTTTCAGAACTTCCTTTAGCCGTTCGTTTAAAGTAAATGGGTCTGCTAGCCACAAATTCTCTTAGTTTCCTCCCTCTGAAAATGTCTTGATTTCTCATCATATCTGAAAGTATTTTCACTGGATATAGAATTCTGATTTGGCTGTCACTTTGTTATAGCTGTTGAAAAATCGTGTACAACTTCCTTCCAGCCTCCATGGTTTTTGATGAGAAATTTTCTGTCATTTTATAGGACATGCATCATTTTTCTGTGGCTGCTTTCAAGATTGCTTTTGTCTCTAGTTTTTAGAAGTTTGACTATAATGTGTCTTAGCATGGATTTCTTTGTTTGTTTGTTTTGTTTTTTTGTTTTTTGAGTTGGAGTCTCACTCCACTGCCCAGGCTGGAGTGCAGTGAGTTTCATTTTATTATGTTTTGAGTTCACTTAACATCTTGAATTTCTAGGCTTATGTCCTTTGCCAAATTTAGGGAAATTTAAGCCATTTTTCTTCAAATAATTATTCAGTCCCATCTCTTTTCTCCTCTTCTTCTGAAACTCCAATGACACATGGTTTAGATCTGAGACTCTATATTTTTCAGTTTACTATTTACATTAGGTATTTTCCATTGTTCTATTTTCAAGTTTACTGATTCTTTCCTCTGTCTTCTGCTATTGAGCCCATTCGCCGCATTTCTGAATCTGGTTATTAAATTTTTCATTTATAAAACTTCCATTTGGTTCCTCTTTATAGTTTCTATTTTTTTACTGAAAATTTTTATTTCTTTGCTAGGACCTTCTATTTTTTTTTCATTTGTTTCAAGCATGTTTGTAATTGTTTTTTGAAACACTTTTATGATAGTTGTTTTAACTTTTTTCAGATAATTCTAACACCTGTGTCATCGTTATTGGTATCTGTTGATTATCTTTTGTCATTCAAGTGGAGATCATCCTAGTTCTTGGCACAATGAGTTATTTTTTATTGAAACTTGAGCTTTTAAAAATTTTTTAATGAGACTCTGTCTTATTTAAATCTTTTGTTTAGCAGGGCTTCCTCTAACACTGCTGTGGTATGGAAGGAAGGATGCGGCTTTGTTGCTGCCATGCTTGGATTAAAGCCCAGGTTCTTTACAAGCCTTCGTTGATACTCAGGAGGAACATTGTTCAAAGTCCCAACTCTCCACAAGGCCTCTGATATCACCCCAGCGAGTGGAGGTTGGAATTCCTCTTTACCACAGGTGGAAAGTCCAAGCTCCCCTTGTGGTTTCCACTAACACCATGGAAGGAGAGTCTTATTATCTCTTGATGAGGATAAAAATCTCAGCTCCCCACTCAGCTTCTCTGATACAATCCTGGCAGGGAATGGTGTGCGGTTGGGGTGTAGTGTTGTAGCCTGACCACGGTAAAAGTCTAGCCTCCTTACCTGGACTCTACTGACAGTGATACAAGTGAGGCCACAGTTTTTTTCTGTGGTGTTAGGTTGGAGTTTTCTGTCTTACTACGTTTCCCATCTCCTGGACCTTTGTTTAGAGAGAGCCGGCTTTTCCAGGGCTTTTAGTTTGTTTGCACCTGTTAGTGTTTCTGGATTGCTGCCTTCTCTAACACTCAGTCTTGAATGTATGTGATTCAAAGTAAACCCAGGGGACTCACCTCTGTATAATTCCTTAGGGCCCTAGGTCTCTAGCTGGACTGCCCTCTTTTTTACATCTTGCAGAGTCTTCTTATTTTTGTTGGATATGTAATTGCCGTGGGTTTTAGCTGTATTTAGTGAACAGAATATGGAAAAGCATGTCTATGCCACCTTCCTGAAAGTAAAAGTTCCATAATTACAAATCGATTTTTATGTCTTTGACTTGACCCTGCAGCATTTGACTCTGTTGATTCACCTTCCTTTTTGAAACTCTCTTACTTTAGATTATTACCTCACTCTCTGTTTTTCTTTCTAATTCTCTTGCTGTTCATTCTTAGTCACCATTATGGGCTCCTTTTCCTCTGTCCATTTGATACATTTTGAGGTTTCTCAGATTTCATCATCAAATTTCTAATTTCTTACTCTATATCCTATCATATTTGGATATGAAAAAAGAAAAGAGATGGGACTGAATAATTATTTGAAGAAAAATGGCTTAAATTTCCCTAAATTTGGCAAAGGACATAAGCCTAGAAATGCAAGATGTTAAGTGAACTCAAAACATAATAAAATGAAATTCACTGCACTCCAGCCTGGGCAGTAGAGTGAGACTCCAACTCAAAAAACAAAAGAAACAAAGAAATTCATGCTAAGACACATTATAGTCAAACTTCTAAAAACTAGAGACAAAAGCAATCTTGAAAGCAGCCACAGAAAAATGATGCATGTCCTATCAAGCTCAGATCTTTTTGTCATGCTCTCCATGCATATCTCCAATTGCTTATGGACATAAATACCTGGATACTATACATACATCACAAACTTAACATGTCAAAAATTAAGCTCATCATTTTTCTCCTCAAACCTTCTTTTTTTGGCCTGTATTCTTGAATTGGTGGCAAGAGATAATGGTTAAGGATGTGCACTCTGGAACCTAAATTCAAATCCAAGTTCAGTTCATTACTAGTTTCACAGCTATGGACAAGTTATTTAATTTTTTCAGTGCACTAGTTTTAATATCTGTAAAGTAGGAATAGTAACTACCTCACAGATTAAAGAGTGAATTATTATGACTTAAATTTTTTCAAAGGCTAATATTATTTTTCAGGATCCAATCCAAACTTATTACCATAACAAATAAGGTTTAGTTCCATGTATAATACCCTTTCTGTCACCTCCTCCTCTATAATTGCCAATATGCAGTCTATACTCTGCCCTACTAAACTTCCAGTTTTAAAAATATACCATGTTCTTTCAGTCCTACTGCCTGAAAGGTTTTGTCCTGCCCTTTTAAAGTAACTCTTCTTATCTTTTAAGAAGCTATTCAAATGCTTAAGATCAAGCTGCTGAAGAGCCTTCCTTGATTCATTTAACACTTGCATAACCCTTACTCTACTCCAGGAAGTATTCGAAAAGCTCCGCATGAATTAACTCATCTTACGCCTACAATTCCATAGGTGGGTGCATTATTATTCCCATTTCAACAATAAACAGAGTGAGACATAGAGGGACCACATAACTAGGAAGAGGCTAAGTGAGTCTATCACTCTAGGTTGATTGACTCTAAACCCAGGTTTTCACTGACCCATTCTATGTGCTTCCACATAATTCTAAGCACATCTCTAACTTGGCATTTCTTCATTGGTCTTATTATTGTTTGTTTCCCTTACAATACACAGAGGTTGAGGGCTGTGTTTTTTATCCCAGTGTCTAGCACAAGATCTGGCCTACTAAGTGTTTGCTGGGTGACTGAATGGAATGATGAGTTAAATGAAACAAGATGAAATGTAACTGGAATGAATGTAAGTGATTGCTCCTAGGTACCAAGGACGAACTGTACAATGCAAGATGAGGAAATGTATCTTCACACCAACCTGTGTGAGAACAATGTAGATTTGTGGTTTGACAATGCCCCCATTTGAGCCAAGAGTGGGGTGTGGCTGTCAAAATTCTAAAGGCACAGCAACCTTCACTAGCTCTACCCTTCACAGCTAGAGTCCCTGCAAGCTCAACTCTGCCTTCCTCATGCGCCAAGCATGTAGTACATTTCAAGTCTATAACGGCATCAAGTGGAAGTTACATACAAATTTCAAAAACATCAAAATGAAAAATGGCTGAGAACCATTGTAAGATGCCACTGATTTCAAGACTCATTCTGTTTTCAAGGAAAAGAAGTGCATGCATCTTAAATTTGATGAAATATTAGCAGTATCTGCATCCTTAGCCCCACCACTTGGTGGGACCTAAAATAGCCTTAGTAGCAATTCATTGGCAGTGCTAGGGCTAAACACAAAGTTTTTGTATAACTTCTGAGTTATAATACTTCCTTTCCCTTTCCCATTTCCTCCAACTTCTCTATGTTAACCCAGGCAATACAACAGGGTGTCTGTCTGTCTGCATGTCCTTGTTAAAACTGGATTCCTCTGGCTCTAGAGCCCTACTCCAAATCTTAGTCCATATGAATGAGGCTGGACCCAGATCACTGAACCTTCCAGTCCCTAAGTAGAGTCTATAGTGAACAAGTTAATAGTCCAGAAGCCCCAGACTTTAAGAACCCCTCTACCCTGAGACTCAGTCAGCTTTTTCTGACGGTCTGGGCTTGCCTCACCCTTTGGGCACTATGCGTTAGACCTGCTGGTGGCCCCTCAAAGGCTAGCCTCTGCAGCCCAGTTAATGTCCCCAGTACTGCTGTGCTCTGCTCCATTATGAAAAGCAACCTCACAGCTGCTCCAAAAAACACTTCATTATGGCTTGAAGCCTGCCGCAGTGCTTAAAGCACATTCGTTGCTTGATTATCAGCCTGTGGATCATTTATTTTGTGAATTATCTGTGGTCATTTAGAGTCCTAGTTTGCCCCTCCCCCGATTGCAGAGAGGCTGCATCCAGGCGCCTCCACTCTCAACCACCAGGCTCCTCCTCCCTTTGCCAACAATTCTTGTGTGCTCAGGAAATGCTAACTCATTCTAACATCAGCCCAGGAAAAACAGAATTAGGGGCAAAGGTAGCCATAAAACAAATTCTTAAATGCATCTCCAAACTGAAGGAGGTCATTCTGAGCTTATCAGTATCAATAGTAATCTTGATTAGCACATACAATTAAGAGTGGACTCGATTCTCTGAAGGTACTCTAAGGCACACATAAACATGTAATCTTATGAAATCTAAGCAACAAAAATAAGCACTATATGTATTTTGGCTGTCCAGAGGTAGATCATCTTTGATATCTGGCTGAGGATAAATTAGAAATCAGAGAACTAGACAAAACCCCAAAGAAAAAGAATTAGATGGGCCAAAAGCTCATTGCCACTGAAAAATAAAAGACAGATGCTAAAGAGATGTGGGGGTGGGGAGATGAAGAACATGGTAGAGGAAGCGAGGAGGAAGGGAAAGGGACGGAAGAGAGACTTCAGACACCTGGGAATGTTTGATGTAACAGTGATGAAGATGGAGAAGAAAACTGGCAGTGCTGCTTTCTGCCTGCCTCAGGGATAGGGCAGCGAAAGGGGGCTCCAGGGGAGAATGTACTCTGGAGTTACCGCAGTTGCTAAGGGGTGGCTCTGAGATGTCTTTAGGGATGAGCTGCAGATATTTGCATTCGTTTTTCAACCCATCTCAAAATAAAAAGGACAAGCAAGAGTGATGGGGGGAAATGGTAAAAAGAAGTGATGAGAAAAATAAAAACCAGAAAATGGAGCCCTAAAAAAGCTGGAGCCAAGAATAAGAGAAACATGTTGTAAAAATTGAAGCTAAAAGTACTTGAGGTCCAACTATTTTAAGATCCTGATGTGAAGAGTCATATGAGACATAGCTTTGGTTACCATTATGCCCTCAATGCCTACTTCGATGCCTGACACAAACTAAGTGTTCAAGAAAGATATCTGTATGATTCAGGATGTGTGTGTGTGTGTGTGTGTGTGTGTACATACATGCACATGCATACTCCTATAGAAAGCTGGGAGAAAGCTACATAATAATCTCCACAGAGATTTGAAAAACCTGGCCGAATTTACTCCTGCATCTATCTTCCCAAGATCAATAATGGCTATTTTATCAGGACCCCAGCTGCCCGGTTTGTGGCACCCTTCTTGCTTTGAGAGTCTGTGCACTCATGGAGGGTATAAAGCAGCTGTTCACATCACTGTCTGACACAGAGCTAGACACAAAAAATACAGAGTGAGTTAAATAAGTTTTAAAATCCCAATATTCTTCAGAGAAATAGTGGCTTGACCATATTCTCCAAGGAACTGCCTTAATGTAGAAAGGGGAAGCAGCAACTTCCCAGCAGTGGTGGCTGAAATTTGCTTCTTGCTTTAGAAAACACACAGGTGGGACTACTTGCTCAGTCTTTCCACTTTGCCCTCCCAGGAAGTGTCCTGACCCCAAAGGTCATACTGGGAATCAGAATACTCTGTTCTTAGTCAACCTACCTTTGCTGGAAAAAACCCTTAATATATTCCTACTACATAAGAACAGTTCTGATGCATGCAAAGCGTGAACTCACATTTTCAGACAAAGGCCAATTTTAAGACATTCCTATTTTTTTTTTCAAGAAAATAAATATTTCTCTGCACGTTATATTGGAGGGTTTAAATGCAGTTTGCAGAGATGGGTCTCCTCTTGCACATGTTAAAAATAGTCTTTAGAAGTGCCTTAACGGGAAAGGACTAGGAGATGATAATGACACTTAACATTTGCATAACACAATCTAGTTTGCAATGGTTCCTTATATCCATTGTCACGTAATAAGCCTTATGAAAACCCTGTGAAGTACAGTTTACTCTATCATTTTACAGATTAACAACTGAGATTTGAAGAATTGAGGTGACTTGCTGGGAAATGATAAATGCAGGATTTGAGTCTGCATATACTGCATATTGACTCTGCCTGGAAACTCCTGCTGTCTGGTCCCACTGCAGTTTGCCATGCCCTCCTGATAACGGTGATTCAAAGCTCTTTCCTTTGGGAACTGTTCTATCCCTCCATGAAGAGTCTGAACTATAGCCTGGCTTATCCTTCTGGCTCACTAGCCTTCTTTTTAAGGGCCCAGTCTTTTGCTGGGCTGTAGCTAAGTGGCGTTTGTCAGGTCTGACTGGATAAACATGAAACAAGTCACTTAACCACTATGAGCCTCATTTCATTTCCACGGATCCATTAGGAGGATAAATTGTCACAATGCATGCCAACTTTTTTATTCATCCATTTATGTATTAAGGTGTAATTGACAAACCCAGCACAGTGCTGACACAGGTCAGAAACTCAGTGATTGTTTCCTTGGAGAACCTCTTCTTTGACTAAAACCTCCCTCCAATTCTGCCATCTCTCTCATTCTACTCTCATCAAGATTTTCCCTTTACTTCCAGTTTATCAATTTCTTTCTTGTCTCCATATCTGATTCAAGTCCCATGGCCCCTCTGATTAAACAGTTCATCATAGTTGCTTTGCCCATCCCGAATTCATGGGTTGATCTGGCAAAAATTTCATCTGGTTATTTCTCTGGTCCCAAAGGAATATAACCAAGAAGAAAATCATAGTGTCATATTTTCACTCAACTTATATTTAGTAAGCCATATATAAGACACATACTCAGTAGGTATTCCAGATACAAAGATGAGTAAGATTTAAGATATTGTCTTTAGACACACACAAAGAGGATCAGATAAGCAAACAACTTATTACAACACAGTGTGGTAAGTGTTCTAATAGTTTACTTGTTTATAATACTCTTGACAGCAGCCTTCCTCCCTGGAAGATAACTTATGACTATTCCACATTATTGTGCTGGCACTGTTCTGCATGTACATGAAATAGTTAATTCCCCCAAAGTACACCCCGTCCTTGCTTCCCTCTTAATCCCAGGCCTCACCAGATCTACTTATCTGTGCCCTTTAATATCACTAACCAGACACTTTTTCCTTATTGATAGGATGTCTTCCTCATTCTCTGTGTCTTTTGGTTGCCCTCCTCCTTCTTTGATTAGTCCTCTCCACTCATCTTCCTTAGCATCTAACTCACACCCTAAATGTAGGCATTTCTCAAGGCTCTATCCTTAGTCTTTTTTTTTTTTTTTTGCTATGTGCCTTTCATGGGCTTTTTCATTTATTCCCATGCTTTCAGCCATAACCTATTTATGGATAATACCCACATCAAGATTTTTTTAAAGATGTGGGGTACAATTCAGGATTAGGTATACAAATGTTCATTATGCAGGTACCTTTGTTGATAAGGTGTGCCCCTCCCTCCGCTGGAAGTTTCCCACTACTGCCAATCCCCTTCTTATAGTATTATGACAATTGTTCAAGGTCCGCTTATGAGTGAGAACATATGGTACTCTGTTCGTTGTTTCTGTGATAGATCACTGAGTATGATCGACTCTAAGTCCATCCAAGTTGCTGCAAAGTTCATATGTTTGTCCTTCTTTATGACTGTGTAATATTCCATTGTATATATGTACCCCATTTTTGTTTTTTTTTTATCCAGTTCAACTTCGATGGGCAGCATGGTTGGTTCCATGTTTTTGCTATTGTGAATAGAGCTGCAACAAACATGCTTATGCAGGTATCTTTTTTGTAGAATGATTTGAGTTCCTCCGGGTATATTCCCAATAGGGGAACTGCTGGGTCATATGGAAGGTCAATTTCTAGTTCTTTCAGAAATCACCACACTGTCTTCCAAAGAGGTTGCACTAGTTTGCATTCCCACCAGCAGTGTAGAAGCGTTCCTTTCTCTCCGCATCCTTGCCAGCATCTGTTGTTGTTTGTTTTATTAATGATGGCCATTCTTACTGGGGTTAGGTGGTATCTCAGTGTGGTTTTGATTTGCATTTCTCTGATAATGAGTGAGGCTGAGCACTTTTTCATTTGTCTGTTGGCTACCCATATATCTTCTTTTGAGAAGTGTCTATTCATGTCTTTTGCCCACTTTTTAATGAGGCTGTTTGTTTTTTACCTTTGAGCGTGTTTGAGTTCCTTGTAGATCCTAGATGTTAGACCTTTGTCAGATATACAATTGGCAAATATTTTGTCCCATTCTGTGGGCTGTCTCCCTGCTCTCTAGACGGTTTCTTTTGCTTTGAAGAAGCTTATCAGTTTGATGAGGTCCCACTTGTCTATCTTATCTCTTGTAGCATGGGCACTTGGGGTTTTGATCAGGAATTGGTTGCCAGTTCCAATTTCCATAAGGGTGTCTCCTGCATTTTCTAAGATTCTTATAGTTTGAGGTTTTACATTTAGGTCTTTGGTCTATTTAGAGTTAATTTTTGTGTATTGTGATAGGTAAGGGTCCCAAACCAATATTTGAAGCAGTGGTTCTCAGGGAGCGGGGGTAATTCTGTCCCCAGGAGACATTTGGCAATGTCTAGAGACATTTTTGATTGTCATAGCTGGGATGGGTTCTGCTATTGGCATATAGTGAGAAGAAGCCAGGGATGCTGCTAAACATCTTACAACACGCAGGACAACTTCCCCAACAAAAAAATTACCCAGCCCAAAATGTCAATAGCTGTAAGTTTGAGAGACCCTGATTTAAAGCAACCAACCATAAATCCCAAACTTTCTGTTTCATTCCCAAGCAACAACAATCATTGTTAGACTATGTGATCAGTCATTTTTCATTTTAAAAAATGTGACACACAGAAAAACACATACACACATGCTCACACACACACACACACACACACACACACACACACACACACTCCAAATTCATATTCCAATGGCTTTCTGGAGAGATCCATTTGGATTTCTCATATTCACCTCAATATCAACATGTGAAAAATGGAATTCATTGTTTTTTCCATCTCAGCTCTACCATTCTGAAAACTGGGAATCATTTTTCACTTCATTTCTCTTCCCAACGCTTCCCCCTACAAATCAGAAGTTTTCTTATTTATACCTTCTGAACATCTTTTAAAACTGTCTGCTTTTCATTCCTGCTACACCAGTCCTACCCTAGTCACCACGATCTTACCAAGATTACTGAATGAGCCACCCAACAAGTTTTACTGTCTTAGTCTCTGTCTCTCTAATCCATCTTTTATACTGCATCCAAAGAAACTGCTCTAAAATGAAAATCTGGTCGTCACTCCCATCTTCCATGGTGCTGCTTTCTTGAAAGAGTCTCAGCACCTTGATTGCTAATCTGCCTTCATAGGTTCCCCACATACACCTTTTACTCCAGCCACATCATGTCATTCAGTGTCCCTTGACAAAATTCTGCACAACTTTTAATATACATGCAGAAGTATTACTGTTTTATCTCAATATACATGTGGTCATGAGACTTGAACAGATGTTTTACAAAATAAGATATCCAAATGGCCAATTAAATACACAAAATCATGTTTAACCACATTAGTGATCAGGGAAATGCATATTGAGACAACAATGAGTAACCACTACATAGATTCAGAATATCTATAACTAAAGAGACTGACTATTCCAAGTGCTTGTGAGAGTGTGGAGCAATAGGAATATTCAGATACTGCTGAAAAGAATGTAAATTAGTTCAACCACTTTGGAAAATTGGTAATATCTAATAAAGGTGAACATATGTATATCCTATAACCCAGCAATTGCATTCACAGATATAGACCCAAAAGCAATGTGTGCATATGTACATCAAAAGACATGTGCAAGAATCTTCAGAGCACCATTATTCATAATGACTAAGAACTCAAAAGAACCCAAATGCCCAGCAACAATAGAATGAATAAATGAACCGTGAGTTAGAAATTGACCTTCCATATGACTACAACCCAGCAATCTCCTTTCTGGGAATATACCTGGAGGAACTTAAATCAGTCTACAAAAAAGATACCTGCACATGAATGTTTATTGCAGCACTATTTACAATAGCAAGAACATGGAACCAACTGTGCTGCCCATCAAAACTGAACTGGATAAAAAAAATGTGGTACATATACACGATGGAATATTACGCAGCCATAAAGAAGAACAAAATTGTGGACTCTGCAGCAACATGGATGGATTTAGAGTCTATAATACTCAGTGATTTATCACAGAAACAAAAAACTGAGTACCACATATTCTCATCATAAGCAGATCCTGAACATTTACCATAATATTGTAAGAAAGAGATTGGCAGTATCCAGAAACTGCTGGGGGGAGAGAGGGCACATAACATCAATAAGGGTACCTGATCTCAAATCATGCAAAGTGGGGACCAAAGGGAGGCCCAAACTTTACCTGCATGATGATCACTTGCATACCTAATCCTGAATTGTACCCCCAACCTTTAAAATAAAATAAATTGTTTTAAATAGTCTAAAATAGTGTAACAGAAAAAAATGAAAAAATAAGTTGTGGTATATGCCCACAATGACATACTGTACAGCTACATGCAGCAACAAGGATGACTTCCACAAGCACAATTTGAGTGAAATAAGTCAAAAGAACACATTACATAAATTTATATAAATTTACCAGTAGACAAAACTGAATTATATGTTGTTTATAGATATAGTTTTTATAGGTACTATACATATATAGTTTTGGAATACATATTTAGGTGATAAAACTATAAAGAAATGCAGGGAAATAATTACAATAAAAGACAGGATAGTGATTATATTTAGTGGGTATGGTGAGATTGTGATTGGTCGGGGCAAACAAAAGGCTGATGGTAACGGTGTGCTGGCAGCATTCCATTTCTAGACCAGATGGGGGTTAGCCAGTTGTTTACTTTAAAATAACTTATTAAGCAGTACTTTTACAATTCATGTGCTTTTCTGTATGTTTGTTATATTTTGCACACAAAACGGTTTTTTTTTAAAGTTTTGTTGTTTTTTCTTGTTGAAGTGAATTGGGTACTTGTGGAGATTGTTTGATGTCACTGAATATAATAAGTGATTGTAAGACTGCTTTTGAAATTTGTAAAATAAATTGGCTGTCTCTATCGTCTCTGGAACAACATGTCAGTATTAAGACCTTCATTAACAGCTAAAGACCCCATAAAAAGGGCTATCAAATGAAGGCAGTCACCTCTAGCAAATCCACAAGACCTGGGTCTGAAAAAATTCTCTGAAAAAAAATGTTTTTGTGCTGCTGTTGTCTGTGATCCTGTTGACATCATTTGAAGCTCAGTGACAAGATACAATGCAGCTACAGAAGAAACAAACACCCAAGAATGGGCGTCTTGCCCCTTTTCTTCAACCTACCCAGTAATAATGGGATATAAGAAGTGTGGTAGAGCTCACTGCACTATTGATTATTGGGTATTTCTTTGTCTTTTTTTTCTTTTGAGTCAGAGTCTCACTCCATCACTCACGCTGGAGTGCAGTGGCACACTCACAGCCATCCCAGTGTTGATCTGCTGGGTTCCAGCGATCCTTCCACCTCAGCCTTCCAAGTAGCCAGAATTACAGGTGCACGCTACCATGCCCAGCTAATTTTTGATTCTTTGTCTTAAAGATAATTCATCTAAGAGTAGCTAGTGGAAAAGAATTTGAGTGCAGCAGATATGGCATATCCAATAAAATATCAGAAAATTACTATTTTCATTCATCCTACTCTTTATCTTCCTCTTCCTCTCCCTGTGCATGCCACCAAGCCTTACCACATGCTGCTTCCTCTGCCTAGAACACAGTTCCCTGTTCCCACCCCAGCTCTCACTGAGACAACCTGTCCTCTTTTATCGCAGCTTAGATGATTCTTCCTCCAAGAAGCCTGTCCAAGCCTACCCAAGGCTAGTCTTGATGCCACTCATCTGTACTCCCATAGCACTCTGTACTCTGCCTCACATAGATTGTAATTGCTTGCCTAGGATCTTTTTCACTATGGCAGTCCCAGCATCTATCACAGTTTCTGGCATGTAGTGGGTGCCTGATGAAGGCTGTTGAATGAATAAATGAAAGAAAATGCATTTCTATGAAAACTTCTCCATCTCTCTCAGAAAAAAATTGCTCTTTCCATGTTTCATAGCACTTTTTTACAGTCCTCTATTCTAGGCTGCCTCATGTTATAACTAGTTGTGTACTGGCTGTTTTCCCTCACACTGTTTCATGCTTCTAGGAGGCAAGGAATTAACCTTATTTATCTTTGTATTTTCCCTAGGACCTACCTTCTTCCTTCTTTGTACAAAGTAGACCTCAACAAATGTTTGTTGAATTGAATTGAATTTCTCTGCCCTCTAGCCCCACTGTCACATAGTTAATGATTAGTAATGATTGGTTCGTGATCTGTAAACAAAAACTTAACTGCGCTAGAGAGATTGCAATTTAAAGGAACAGGTTAGTGACCAGGAAAAAGCAAAAAACAAAAAAGAATAATGAGTAATGTGTATAATTGCCTTCTAGTTTATCTGGTTTGTAAGTCCAAGATGCAATAAACAGACTTTCTTTTTTTCTGCTAGCATAAGCATACCCCTGTGACCACTTTAAATTATGCAATGTTTCTGATTTTGCTCTTTGGAATATGTAAGTGGAGCCAGAATTAATTGTAAAGAACTTGATGAGAAGATACTGAGGTGTTATGTGCATACACACACACACACACACACACACACACACACACACACACACCCCTACACATGAAAAAAAGATTGTAAATTAGAGAGACCTCTTTGGTCTCAGCTCTAACCTGAAAGGGTCTCAGTTAACTGACATGAGAGGCAGCATAATAAATATAGCCTGACACCTCTGCAAACCACTAATTTAAACTCAAGGCATGCATATTCAGTCTTTGCAATTTGTTGCTTATATTGCACACTTGTCTGGTCCCAACTTTAAAAAATTAAGTGAAACATTACAATCTCTACTAGATTGGTCTCTCAGCTCCCACTCTTTTTCTTGCACAGTCTTATCTTCCACAAAGCCTTCCACAGTATTCTTATGAAACATAAATCATATCATATATGTTCACTGCTTAGAACTCTCCAATAACTTTGCATCACATGAGAACGAGGTCTAAACTCTCTACTTTGATCCAGCAGACCCTGAGTGACGCGCCCCCTACTGTCCTCTTTTTACTATTTACTTCGCTCCAGTTTTCTTTCAGTCCCTTGAACAAGCCAACTTATTCCCAGCTTCCAGACTGCAAATATTGTTCTCCTTGCCTGGAATACTCTTCCCTTAGGTCTTCTCTTGGCAAGTCCCTTCTCATTTTTCTGATACCAAATCAAATGTCATTCCCTAACCCCTTTATTTAAAGTAACTCAAATTCCAACAGTAGTCACTTTCTAAATTATTATCTTTATAGCACTTTGTGCCATCTAATATCATTATCCTATTTTATCTATTTTATATTTGGTTGCAGTATGTATTCCTCTATAAGAAAGTTTTATTAAAGCAAAGGCTTTAACACACTATTTTGTATCGCCAGCAGCTAGAATAGTGCCTCACCCAAGGTAAGTGCTTAAAGGATATTTGTGAAACAAATTGTTGTGAAAATCAGTTGGGATCCTCTGCAGTACTAAGTTAGTTCCGTGTCTTCTCCAGGGATGAGCAATTCAATCTGATTCAATTTAATTTAGTTCAATAAGCATGTAAGAATCACCTCTGATTCTCTAGAACCAAAGAAGAGTGTCTGACACACAGTAGATGCTCAACTAACAAAGATTAAATGAATGAAGTAATTTCAAGCCTACTGTGTGCAACATTGAGAGAAAGACAACCACCAAAAAGGGGGTCAAAGTAATAAGGATAGCAGCCCAGGAGCCATTCGTTGACTGTCAATGGGCCAGAGGCAAAGACTAACCCTGGTCTCTATGGCAACTTTTCCATAGAAAGCATAGGAAGGAACCTATCTTACACTTATCCCCCAGGCCAATTAGAAACTATGAAGAAGATGAGAAAATGGGAGACTTTTTTTCTAGGCCTGTGTCACCTCTAACTTTCACTAACAGTGTGGATCTCCAAACTGCTTGTGGGGTAGGTTTGGGGGAGAGGCCTGTCCATTAGTATTGTTCTCACTGGAGATCAGTGATGGAGGAGTGAAGTACAGTGCCAGTTTCCCGGTAAGGTGATCTCTTGGGACCTACCTGAATCACTGTGGAGGAGGAGTTTCCATGGAGAGGGCTGCTTCCCTGAACTCCATTAGGCCTGGGTGAAAGTTGGGGATGGCAAGGAGGAAGGAACTTAGCCTGTATTAAAGCTGCAGCTTGTGAAGTAGGTGACAGGCTCTGTGCCACCTCTGGGGTTCTTCCTACAGCTGCATCTCTTTATTATTTCCCTAGTTACACTATGGGTGACATCTTTATGGGAAAGTGCCATCTACAGCTATAGAGCCTACAGAAAGGGTTTTTTCGTAAAAGCACTACCTCTGGACTACCTACTAAGAATGATCTCAAGATATATTATTAATTTTCCTCAAAACTCTTCAAAGTAGGAGAAGACTAGCCCCATTTTCAAATGAGGAAACAGACTCAGGTTGAGTAGAAGTTTAAAAGCTCAGGCTCTGGAAGCAGATTACCCGAGCTGAGCTCCACTATTATGGGATTTTCGATAACTCACTTAGAATTACAGACCCTCAGCTTCCTCATCTCTAAAGTGAAGATAAAACTAATATCTAAATACATAGAGATTTTACACACACACACACACACACACACACACACACACGACAAGCCCTTCAAAGTTCTTAGCATATTATCTGGTAAATAGCACATTGTTCAATAAATAAATATTAGTTGCTGTGATTATCCAAGGTTACCTAGGTTAGTAAGGAGACCACATTCAAATCCAGGTCTGTCTGGCCCCAAAGTCCAAATTCCTTTCACTGTACCAGAGATTCTCAAGTCTTAGCATACATCAGAGTGACATAGAGCACTTGTTTAAATACAAGTGATTGAGCTTCACCCCTAGAGTTTTAGTTCTGGGAATAGCCTGAGAATTTATGCCTCTAACAAGCTCTCAGGTGATGCTGTTGCTGCTGGTGGTCTGGGGACCATGCTAAGGACCGCTGTACTGAACCACTAACCTAACCCAGAGCTTCTCTTTCAAGGAGCATCTAAAAGGAGCTCAGGAGATTTTAGATGATAATAAGGTACGAATGCTCCCAGAGAAACTGCACTTTAAATCGAGGATTATAGAAGCTGAGATACTGCACCTCTGCCTGCAGATAGGCACAAAGTAGGGATGGTTTTTTTTTAGAGTAAGGAACTTGCCCCTCCAATCACAAACAGCTGCAAGCCAGCTCTTTATCCTGAGACCATGCAGTTACTCTGTGCAATACGAGAAGGCCCTAGGGAAGAATCTCCTCTTGACTGCTCACGGAGCCACAATGGCAAACAGCCAACTTTGGGAAGTGATTTGGGCTTTTCTAGCCATGTCCAAGCCACATTGCTGGCACTGAGTCAGGCCTAAACTCACACCTTAGGGATTTGGGAGCTAGTGGGAGATATGGAAGCTGTAGGTCTGATTTTATAGTTCACTTGGCTGGAATAGACTTCTCTTTTCAGTGGAACAACTATGAAATACTGCCTCACCAACAATTTATTTCAAAAATGATAGAACTTGAATGCATGTACTCTTTTAGTTGTTCCACAAACCAAAATCCATGCTTAGGAATTCTGCACCCTGGAATATCCACATTAACCTTTCTAAATGCCTACCTCTATGCCAGCTACTACTGGAGTGAATGATGCACCACATGGGGTTGATACAAGGCCCATTCACCACAGCTTCTTAAAGTCCTCTGACCTATTCTCCATAATCACCGCAAGCATTTGTTTCCACTGTAGACTCTCAATTGTCTAGTTGCCCCCACACCATCATGAGCCTTCAAAAGCCAGATTTCAGCCTCCTAGTAAGCACATTTCTCTCGTAAACACTGGTTCGAAGTGCAGTTCTTTGGCATAGGCACCACAAAATGCAAATTACCCTGGCAGAATAACACTCAAAACACAATAAGTCTTAATACCTAAGTGGCAGTAAGTCTAGGAGCATTTGCCAAGCATCAGAAAGCTAAGAAAAGATGGGGCATAAAATTCAAACTTCTTGAGAGCTGAGCTCATGACTGGCGCATCTCTATATTCATCTCCTCAAGAAGGCTCTGTCTTTATTCTGCCCTGTTGCTTTTCCTATTTTGTTATTTCTTTGGGAAAGACAAGTGAGTGTCCGTATGCATTAGCTGCTAAAAGACAATGAGAAAAAGACAATGTGAAAAAATTATATTACTATCTCAGGCCCCCACTTTCCAATTTTGTAAACAACAGATAATCTTCTTTCCAGAGAGTAAAAATTATGTTCTCTCTCCCTCTCTCTCCTCATGCTATGTTAGAGATTCCTTAACAATTATCCTTTGTTATTGTTTCTCAATTGGAGTTATGCATAAGACTCATTCAGCTGACTTTATAAAACCACAGATATCTGGGTCCTACTCCTTACCCAGAAAGAGAACCTTGGCATCCAAATTTCAAAAGCATACCTCCTATTGCTTCTAAGGCACATCTTCGATTCATCTGGTCCAAGTCCTTCATTTTAAAGATGGGGAACCTAAAATCCAGAGAGGGAAGGGCTTTGTCTAAGGTTACACAGCCAGTTACTGGCAGAACTGACTCCCCAGTCCAGTCTGAAGGAACCAGTTCATCGCCTTTACTCACAACTGTGTTCAGAACTTCTCTTTCTCTGTATAACTTTCTAACTTAAATGTACCCAGCAAAATCTATAAAAGAAAGGACTCAAAGAGAAGGGATAAAGAAAATACAAGGAAAAGTAAAAAGAAAACAAAGTGGATTTTAAACTATCCAAAGACTTAGATAAGGATAAGAACCTGTGAAGGTCTGAAATTTCCAGTATTCACTGTTTAGACAGAATCTGCACAGAAATGATTTGAGAGTCACACTGCAAATACCATTGGGAATTTTATGATCCCTGAGCTCAGTGGCTGTCATCCTTGTATTGCTATTAATCAGCCAGGCTTGGTCCTCCATTCCCCAGTATAATCTCCTCAATTGTCCTTGCCTCAAGCTGTATCAGGTGACAGTGTCACCCCACACTGAATCCCACCCAATCTTCCAACTCTTTGCGGGTCAGACAGGCTCCCAGGCATCCTTTCTGTAATAAAGCCACTTATAGAGGGGCAAAGACAATGGCCTTGTGGACCTACTTACATGAGTCAGTTTTCTTCTTTTCAGATTTCTTCAGGGAAGAGGGAAGTGGAAGCCTCCAAAGACGTTTCTGACTACACATCAATGACAGACCAATCTAAAGGAGGGATTTTTAGCTGTCACAGTTGTCTGTTTGAAATAGGATCTTGAAAGAAATCAAGCTATTGTAAATTCAAGATTAAGAAAAGGTGACTGTGGCTTAGTAGTACCAATTTCTCAACCACCTTAACCTTCTGCCAATGCACAAGTAACCCTTGCCTTTTGTATTCATGTTTTCTGCCTTTCTGAGCCTTGATAGAAGAGGTCACAAAATGATCCTTAAATCATTTTATACATGTAGCTCTTGACTCCCTCATCACATTACCCACAACATCTGTCACACACCTTCTCTGCTCATTCAAGCCCCCTCTACTCAATGTTGCCTCCCACCTTATTGAAATTAAAGTCATCCTAAATGAGCCCCGTAGACTTCCCTCCCCCTTATATTTTCTACTTAACATTCTACTTCCTTTTTTGTAACACCTAAGTCTCTCTGCAACGAATGCCAATGTCCACTAACCCACCCACCCTTTCCTTAACCTACTGCACTCCAGCTTCTACCCCCACCACTGTCTTGCACTCTTTTATTTCATCAGTAAACTCAAGAAATGAGGTCATACTTGTAAAACTCATGGCACAGTTACTGACATAGAATAAGGGCTCAATAACATTGTAGGTCTTTCTAAACATAAGCAGGCACACACATGTGCACGTGTGTACACACACACACAAAGTCAACTCCAATGGCTTCCCTCTCTTATCCTTTACCTCTTCATGACATTTAACACTGTTGACCACTCTCTTTCCATTCCTGAAACTTTCTTTCACCTGACTCTGGGAACAATGTATATTAGTGTAGTATCTTATTACTTGTTTCTCTTTTGATCACTCTTTCTCCTCCTACATCCTTTTAATGTCACATCCAAAGGTTCACAACTGAAATATCTTCTCTTGCTAGATTCTTCCTTCCATAAGGCACTGCTACTCAAACTATAGTCCAAGTGCCAGTGCCTATCAGCAAACTGTCAGTTATAGATCCAAAATGAGATAAGGAGATTGTCCAAAGTGTAAATCACTCACATCACTAAACATGGAGATTAGTTGAGCTGAAATGTTTTGGTAACATGGCTTTCTCAATGAAAGAAGCAGTGCATTGATTTATTCTTGTCATGGCCTGATGCTTTGATGAGCATCACCTTTGAGGTAACTTACACTTTTTTGACTTCAGTATTCACCCCTATTCAAAGAAAATTCACTCATATCAACATCTCTAACCCCAGCTTCTCCCTCAGAGCTCTAAACTTGCCACTCTAGCTGCTTCCCTGATCCCAACCATCACTGACAACAACCTGGATATCCCACTAGCCTTTTAAAATCAACAAGTCAAGAGCTCACATCTGTAATTCTTTTTGGAAACAAATAATAAACATACACGTTTCTAAATATGTCTCTTTCATAAAAATTTTAATCATACACATACCACATTATTCATTTTCCTTGTAAATATTTTGAAGGTCACAAATAAGGTTCATTTTGCATACCATCAACAATCAACGACCAGCCCCTTCGTCCTCAAAAGTAATCATTGCTGACAGTTTGGATTTTGGTATCCTTCTTAATCTTTTTCTACACATGTGCATACAGATACAAAATATGTACTTATAGAAAACTGGAGCATTGTTTTGTTCTTTAAAAACCCCTCAGCGCCGGGCTCGGTGGCTCAGCCTGTAATCCCGCACCTTTGGGAGGCTGAGGTGAGTGGATTGCCTGAGCCCGCGGGTTCAAGACCCGCCTGGGCCGCAAGACCTCATCTCTACAATAAATAAAAAATCAGCTGGGCATGGTAGCGCGCGCCTGTAATTCCGGATACTCGGAAGGCTGAGGCGGAAGGATCGCCGGAGCCCAGCAGGTCGAGGCTGCGGTGGCCGCGAGCGGCTACTGCACTCCAGTCTGGGTGACAGAGTGAGACTCCAACTCAAAAAAAAAAAAAAAAAAACCCTCAGCATTATCATATTGTAATTATCATTCTCAAATTGTTCTTTCTAAATATCAAAGTATTCTGCAGGTCTTTCTATGCCAGTCCACATAGAGATATTTTATTATTTTAAAAGTACTGAATAGCATTCCATAGAAAAGACATTCATAGTTTATTTGGTCATATTTTATTGATCAGCATTGTGGAAGAGACATTTCTATATATTCAACAAACCACTCTATTTTCTTCTTGGGTGCACAAGAAGTTGCAGATGAACAGTATGACTAGTTCTGGCCAATGAAATGTGGACGAAAGAGAAATCAATACATTCTGGTTCTAGGCCTGGGCACTAAAATCTACAACAAATTCCTCTGCTCTTTTTCTTTCCTCTCTATAGTGACCATGAAGCCCATATGTGGAAGATGGCTGTGTTACAAAATGAGAGAAACTAGATTTCTGATCAACTATGAGGAGTAGAGGATCCCCCTCCTCACTGACCACATTGGACTGTCATGTGAGCAAGTAATATATCCTTATTGTGTTAAGTCACTGAGATTTTAGGATTGTTTATTACAATAGCTATCAATGCTTATCCTAACTTGTATTGCGAAAACAGGATGGGTGGAAATTAAGGGCCAAATGTTTAGGAAGTGAATAGGTGACCTACTATTCACTTCCTAAACAAAGGAATAGGTGGCTACTCCTAGGTAGCCACGAATCTATCATGGCCTTAACATTTTCTTTTTTGTTCCATTTGTGATTCAACCAAAAGCTCTGATTATGGCTGATGAGTATAAGTGTTGATGCATCCAAATCAAAGAATAAAGATCCATATGCTTTAAGGTGAAATTAAACATGGTAAAGAACTTCTGCAGTGTCCTGTAAAGTCCTTAAAAGTGCCATAAGTCCTATTTAGCATCTCCATGAAAGTTCATCAACTTTATACCACTCCTAATTAAACCAGCTTCTCTTCAAGTAGCAACATTTAAAAATCCATGTCTTATACAACTTGATAGTTCATTTTGCTTAATTATTAGTACCATAACAACATTATTTCATATTAAATTTCCTAGAAAATATATAGTCTTTCAGCTATGTCATGAAACAAATTGAATTTTTGGACCCACCTATAAAGGTCCACAGCTTTAACAAGTTCCCAATATAAAATGATCTCCAAGTTCCAAGCAACTCAGCTTTCTTCCTTCCTTCCTTCCTTCCTCTTTCTTTCTTTCTTTCTTTCTTTCTTTCTTTCTTTCTTTCTTTCTTTCTTTCTTTCTTTCTTTCTTTCTTTCTTTCTTGTTGGAGTCTCACTCTGTCACCCAGACTGGAGTAAAGTGGCACACTGACAGCCACCGCAGACTCAACCTGCTGGGCTCAAGTGATCCTTCTGCGTCACCCTTCCAAGTAGCTGGAACTACAGGCATGCGCCATCACACCCAGCTAATTTTTTGATTTATTGTAGAGATGAGGTCTCCCCAAGTGACTTGGGCTGGTCTCGAACCCATGGGCTCAGGCAATCCTCTCACCTTGGCTTCCCAAAGTGCTGGGATTAAAGCCCCTACAACTCAGCTTTAAAGGCATCACTTATTCTTTACTTCTCCATGTGTGCCTTTCTTAAGGAATAAACAACAAACCTAATCAAACAGCCCATAAGTTCCTCAAATTTCACAATGTGCAATTTTCATCTCCTATCCCTTTCTAGTTGCCCAGCACAGGGCCAGGCACACAGCCTACATCTTCTCCAAAGAGGATAGGGTTCAGATAAGAAAAGTTAAATGGCAAACTATACCTGCCTTCTCCATGCCTATTCCTTTTACTTTCTCTCTTCTTTCACCACCACATTTTTTTTATTAATCAATATTTTTTATTATGGTTTTGTGGGGTATAGTTAAGGGTTAGGTGTACAATTACATTTCATTCAGGCACCCTGTTGATAAGAGGAGTTTTCCCATCCCCAGACAGATATTTGCTACTGTTAATCCCATCCCCCTCCCCCCCATAGTTTCCCAGTACTGTCAGT
>NW_007231779.1:62039-81698 GCF_000164805.1 Carlito syrichta | reverse complement strand
TACGTGTGCAGGTATCTTTTTTATAGAGTGATTTGAGTTCTTCAGGGTATATTCCCAGTAGGGGGATTGCGGGATCATATGGAAGGTCGATTTTTAGAGCTTTTAGGAATCGCCACACTGCTTTCCACAGAGGTTGCACTAGCTTACACTCCCACCAACCATGTAGAAGTGTTCCCTTTTTACCACACCCTCTCCAGCAGCTGTTATTTTTTGAGTTGTTGATAATTGCCATTCTGTACCACATTTCTTAACCAGTTTCCACATCTGTATTCTGGGGACACGGCAAATTTACTTAATTGATATACAATGCTAAGGAAATTGTCTAGCTGTTTAACAAAAGTGGTCCATCTTTATTATCTCACCTCCTGGTTCACTATCCATAAATTACTGTTTCCGATAGTGCGAGTCAGGCTCTCCTCAGGTGTGTTTGAGCGAAAAAAGGGTTGAGAGTCACTACCTGAGATGGAGCCTCTATGGATTTCAGAATTAAGTCCTTATAACTGCCTTGAGAAACCTCGATGGCTCAGAAGTGCTTCCTAGCCTCGATCTGCAGGCCAATCTCTATGCCCAGTAAAGGCGTGTGGAAAGAAAAGTGTTCCCAGCATGAGTACATTCAAATGCTTCCAGGAGGGTTGCATGCTCTGAACGAACTCCCCCCCGCCACCCCAAGCTGGGAATGAGGCCACTTTGAGGCAGGTAGGAGCTTTTTCAGAACCAAAGTGGCCAGTAGGTCTGCAGTGGGTCTCCAGAAGGGATTTCCAAAACTGTGGTTGATTGATTATGAGAGCCAAAAGACACCCTCGAACATGTATATTTATTCATATATATATATATATATATAAAATGTAAACCATGGCACAATATACAGAAATAATTACTAAATATTAGATACAGATAAAAGCATCTGTTGCTGATCATACCAGTTATACACTTCAGTGTACAATGGACCCGTAGGACAAGGTTCATTGTTATTGGAATATTTTTACATTCATATTTCAAAGTAAAAAGAGTAGTCTGCACTCTCAGTCTCCAATTCCTTCCCGCTCATTTATGTCTTAGCCCACTTGGACTGAGCTGCTTCTGGCACCATTCTGCTGAATCTGCTCTTTTTAAGGTCACTAATATCCCTAGTACTGATTCAAGTGAGCCCGTGCTCCTGCCATCCTGTATGCCGTATTTGGCCCTGTGGACCAGATCTTTCTTCTCCTCCAATTTTCCTCCTATCTCTCTGATTATTCATCCTCCTCCTTCATCAACTTTTTTTCCTGTACCTACCCCTTAAAGGTTACCATTTTCAGAGATCCTATTCATACTGCCTTTTTCATATCATTCTGTAAACTCGCTCAGGAAAATCTTCTCCACTCCCATGGCTTCAAATACCTCATTGATGATACATACACTTTTATCTCCAGCATGCACATCTCTCCTCTACTCCAGACCTATATATGCAACTATCTACTGAATCTCTCCAACTGATCTCTATTAATGGCATTGTCATCTATCAAGTCACCTGAATTAGAAATCTGGGAGCCACACAAAACTTCTTCCTCTCTCTAGTAACCACATTCAATTGGCCACAAAGTCCTATAATATATTCTTTGGAGTTGACCATCAATCATATTCCCTCCTTATTGTTTCCACCATCATTGCCTTTGCTCAGACCTTTATAACCTCCCACTTGGATATTTGCAACAACCTTTTAATCAGTCTCCTTGCATCCATTCTTGCCTCCCTTCAAACTGTCCTCCATGTAGCTGTTGGAGTGAACTTTATAAATTGCAATAATAGTACTAAAAGGACCCCAAACAATGAAATTTATTTGTAAAAAATTGTGTACATTATTCTTACGTGTTTAAGTGTCAGTCACCTTCAAAGTACTCTTCGTTTGATGCAATACGCCTATCAAAACATTTTTTTCAGTGCTCCAAACAGTTTTTGAACTTGTCAATTTTGATACCTTTTAATGCTTCTGCTGTTTTTTGTTTTACCTCTTCCACATTGGCAAAGCATTTCCCTTTGAGGACTTTTTTCATCCAGGGGAACAAACAAACCAAAAAAAAAGGTCACTTGGGGTGAGATCAAGTGAACAGGGAGGATGGGGCACCGGAGTCATGCTAGTTTGAGTAAAAAACTGCTGAACACTCAGCGTGGTGTGGGCTCGTGCACTCGTAAATCACTCATCATGAAATGGGCAAATACATTGAAAGAATCTCAAAAAAAAAAAAAATAACTAAAGCCGAACACAGCCTCTCAAAACAAAGCTAGCTAGTACACTGATGCTGATGGATTCCTAGAACACTATCCTAGCGGAGGAAGTCTATACTACAAGGATCCTGCCCTCCAAAAGATAATTCTGGGGTTTTTTGGTCCCCCACCCCCGTAAGTCATGCCTCTGACCCAAAATGTTCAATGCTTAGCATAGCATAAGAGGTCCTTTATGATCACTTTAACTTCTCTTTCTAGCAAGATCACCTGACATTGCCTGAATCAAAGTGAACTTCCTGTAGATCCTTGAACATTCTATGGCCCTTTACATTTCTATGCCTTTGCATATAATGTCTCCAATGCCTGGAATGACTTTTCCCTTCTTCTCCATCATTGAAACCTATCTTAAATGCCACCTCCTTTGTGAACCCTGGTTCCCTGGAGCAAAAATATGCAATGATTCCACTGAGCCAGCACTTTGTCTAGGCATCTTATCATCACATTTATTATTCTATATTTCAACAATACATGGGGCTCTCTCTGGAAGAGAGATCTGTGTGTGAAGCTGTAAGTGCATCAAAGGCAGGAGGTTGTTTCTTTTGTGGCTTTGAATCTTCAATACCTACCACAGTGCCTGGCACACAGTAAGTGCTTAATAAATGTTTGGTGAAAGGATAGATATGATTGGCTGCCTAGAAAGACACTAACCCAGCCCTCCAAAAAACCCACAGAGTTGCATGCACTGAGACTCATGAACTATTTAAAACTTAAGCATCTGGGTTCACGATGAATGACTAAATGCACTCTATTCTGAAGGTGCCTAGGGCGATAATGCAAGGCTCTATAGCAGCAACCAGAACTGCAATAACAAGGAACTAAGTTACTTAGTTACTTATGGCACTGCAATATTCCCTTTTATTCTTTAGTATGTTCATTCTTGGCACTGAAGAAGAAAAACCTTAGCCCTCAGGCTAGTGGTGGAGGTGGCAGTGGAGTGGGGAATGAGAATTAGCTGACTCCCTCAGTCTCATTCACACATTTTGGTTTCCATGGAGGAGAGAGAGCACACGTGTGATGTCGTCAAGACTACAAAATCTTCCCTCGTCACTCTTGTCTCCAAAGAAGTCAAACATGCTTTGCAAACTCTATCCTCTGAATTACTCTTATTCTCTTCACTAGTTACACAAAAAAGAACCTTTTGTGAGGGAGGAAAGTCAATGATATTTTAGTATGTAGTCAGTCAATCTAGCTACCTCCTTTATCATCATACAAGAATTATGTCTTCGTGAAACTTAGTACACAGAAGAAAGAGCTTTACAAAGGAGTAAAAATCCAATCAGAACTTAGAAGAATGAAAGTAATTAGTGGCAGAGTATCAGCACTACAGGCATTGCCAGAGCTGATGATACAAAGGAAACACAGGGGTCTGTGTAAATCTCACCTAGGTTTGCTGACTGACTTGGTTAGTCAATATCTTATGTTCTCAATTGTATTGATTAACACTAGGGTGAAGAATCAGTAAGTACCTGGCAAAACAGAGCTTAATTTCTGCTATAGACTGAATTGTGTCCACCCCACAATTTGTATGTTGAAGCCCTAACTGCCAGTGTGACTTGAATATTGAGCCCATAGGGAGGTAATTAAGGTTAAATGAGGTCATAAGGGCGGGACCCTAATTCAATAGTATTAGTGTCTTTATAGGAAGAGACACCAAAGAACTTGACCGACCGACCGACCTCTCTCTCTCTCTCTCGCTCCCCCCTCCATGTGAGGTCATAACAAGAAGATGGCCATCTGCAAGCCAGGAAAATGGCCCTTTCTAGAGACTAACCATGCTGGTACTCTGATCTCAGACTTCCAGCCTCTAGCACTACAAGAAATAAATTTCTGTTGAGTCCTCTAGTCTTGGTATTGCTATGGCATCCCGAGAAGATTAAGACATCCTTCTAGGCTTTCTCCTAGAAGTAGCAACCCCATATAATTAGTAATGAGTTGTAGTGTATACCATCTGCTCCCATCACCCCCAACTTTTCCATTGGCCAAGAAGCTTGGGAAAAGTCTCAAGTTGCATTGAAGTCACTTCTCTCTGTTCCTCTTATTTTTCCTTTTCTAAGTTGCATTCATGTGAACAATTCAAGACATTTCCATCCTTATGTTTTTATTCCTGAAATTTGTAGATTGGGCAATCTTCTCATCTCCACTCCAAGTCTCCATTTCTCCTATGAATGAGTAAACTAAGGCTGCAGTTCTGTACTGTAGTTGGAAGCAAAGTAGACAGTCTTGGGAAATAATATGAGCACAAGAGAAAATTTTGAGAAGAAACAAAATTCTGAGGCAAGAATAGTAGGAGGTGGTTAAACAGAGAAAGAGGCAGTATGAGTAAAGAGCAGATGCATCCTACCATAGGCGTGAAGTGGACAGAAATGAGTAGGAATGGCAACAACTGATAGGATGTGCCTTCCCAGCACTTCTAGAGCCACTGTCACTGTTTGTAGGGAAACTACCCTCTCCAGAACTTGACTGATTTGGAAAGAATCTATTTGAAGAATTCAGTGGTAATTAACTACAGATGACTACCTGTTGGAAGTTAAATGAAATAATACATGGAAAATGATTAACATAGAACTGGGCTTACAGTAATCATTCTATAAATGGGAGCTGGTGTAGTAGTGGTTGTTGGTGGTGGTGAAGTGGCTTTCTTATGGTAACTGGCAGTGTCAGATTTGCTCTGAGTTGGTTTTAGGGTGACATCAATTGTAGTAGTAAGGGAGACAAGTGTGTTGATAGCAGTCCTGGAAAATAACATGAAAACAATGAATCAAGAAGTAGGTGAAAAGCACCATCTATCCTACTACATAAGCTTTGGAGTCATCAGTGACACCTCCCTTTCTTCCTCTGCCCCCACACTCTCAATCTACCACCAAACGCTATCTGTTTCTTCTCTTAAATAGCTCTTAACTGGCTACCTCACTGTTCTCCCAGCTTCCACTGTTACCCCTCCCTCATGGTCTATTCTTCACAAAAAAGGTCAGAGTAATCTTTTTAACATGTAAATTAGGATATTCCATTGACCATAACAATTTGAATAAAAGCATTTACTTCTACTCCTTTGCCAAACCTCACTAAAATGACAGTAATTTGGGGAGAGAAAATAACAATGCAATTTTTGAAGCTAGAAAATAGAAATACAAGAGTAACTGACTTAGCAGACCTGAGGAAATTGATTCCAAAGCTGGCAATGGGGGAAGTTGATATACAACAAAATTCTCAACAAAGAACGTGCAGAGGCTCAAAAATTGGTAGTACCAGTACTACTGGAAGTGAGGATGAAACTGTGGCTGAAAAGAAGAGTACTGGTTGAAATTTTTATTAAGCAGTTAGATCTTAAGATCTCCACAACTCCACACAATTGGATCATTGTCTCTGCCCCCAACCCTCATCGGATGGGAGGTTTTTAGAGAGAATAAAACAGAGAGTCTCTGGACTGGGGAAACTCTGGACATGGGAGCACAGTTGAGAACAAGGCACTATATGAAAAACAGTAACACTAAGAAGTTCACCTACTGATGGTTGAGACACTTAGCTCCCTACCCCACTTAGTCCTCAGAATGCTGACAGTCAGACTTACAACCTCCAGATAGAGTATTGGAAGCTTCTTTTTGGGGAATGTGGGAAAAAACAGAAAAAACTAAACATATTGATGAAAAGTGTTGTCCAATGAAATGACCCAAACAGATCACCTTGCAGTGACATCCATTATGGTAAACAGGCCCCCCGTTAATCCCCAATGATTGCCACCTTCAGTATTCATGCCTTTGTATAATTATCTTTCCTTGAATGCAGGTAGAAACTGTGACTTGCTCCTAACCTAACAGAATATGGCAAAGGTGATGGGAGGTCACTCTCATGATTAAATTAAGCCATAAAATGTTCTGCTTTGGCAGAACGAAGCCAGGGGCTCTTCTTGTGAGTTTGATGAAATAAAATGCTGCGTTGGAAATGCCTACATGGCAAGCAACTATTAATTGCCTTAAGGAATTGTAGATGGCCTTTAGGACCTGAGGACAGCTCCAATCAACAGTTAGCAAAAAGCCAAGGCACTCAGTCTTGTGGCCACAAGGAAATAAATTCTACCAACAAATTGAATAAGCTTGGATGCAAACTATTTCCCAATAATAAATCCTTAATTGCAATCTGAAGAAACCCTTAACAGAGGACTCATCTATGCTAGATCTGAACTCCTGATGCATAGACATCATGCACAGAAACCATGAGATTATCAATGTGTGTTATTTGAAGCCACTAAGTTTGAGGTAATTTGTTATACCACAATAGAAAACTAATACCCTTATCATAGCCTACAAGTCTCGCTAAGTACTCTGACCTTTTAATTAGCTTTTTTGGAACCTACTCATAAATATGAATAAACAGTCAAGGATGATGAGGTATCTGAGGAAAACCTCTGATATTCAAGATAGAGCCCTAAACCAATCAACATACCAAATATTTAAAGGAAACAGATGAAAATTAATAACTATTATTATCCTCAAAGAGATAAAAAAAGGTATTGCATTTATCAAACAAGAGCAAGATAATATTAAAAAGGATACTCAGAGAACAAAAAAATGCTCTTAAAAATGCCTACTCTTGAATTTCTTATTAGAAAATGTTGTATAATAAAGAATTTGTCTGGTCTTTGTCCCAGTTTCCTAGAATGGGGCTTCTAAACCCTTGAAATTTCTTGAATGATAGCAGTGTTTTTGTCATTGCTGGTGGACCTCTGGGACCATTCCTTAATGAGGTGACTCATGGTGGGCTCCTGGATGATTTCAGGATGGAGGCTGGCCATGCTAAAAAGACCAACCATGTGATTAGAGGGTTAGAGTTTTGGGCCAGATGATATCAGCCCAAGATGACCTCTGGGGAGGGAAGGGGAAATTAGAAATTGAGTTCAATCACATGGTCAATGACTCAATCAGTCATGTCTATATAAAGAAACACTAATGAAACTCTGAACATCAAAGCTTGGGTGAGTTTCCTGGCTGGTGGATGCATTGATGTGCAGCAGGGAACATATCCTGATTCCAGAGAGGGAGCTCCATGACTGGAACTCTCCCAGACCTCATCCTCTAGATCTCTTCATTTGACTAGTCCTGATTTGCAGCACTTAATCATGTTGTGATCATAAACATGGTGTTTTACTGTGTTCTGGGATTTATTCTAGAAAATTATCAAACCAGAGGGGTTCATTGAAATCTCCAAATTTATAGCCAGTTAGATAGAAGTGCAGGTAGCCTGGAGACCCCTGAACTGGAGCTGGCATCTGAAGTTAAGACAGTGTTGTTGGGAACAGTGCCCTTAACCAGTGAAGTCTGTACTAACTCTGGGTAGTTATTGTCAGAATTGCACTGCAGTATTGTAGAAGGGCTGCAAGATGAAGCTTAGGAAATCTCCCAAAGGTAGAGCAAACAAACAGATGGAAAATGTAAAATAGAAGACAAAATATAAGCAAATTACAAGATCAATGCAGTAAGTCCAACACAAGAATAACATGAGTTCCGGGGGGAGGGGGATGGTCCAGAAAACTTGAAGAGAACAAAATTAAATAAATAATTCAAGAAAATTTCCCAGAATTGAAAGACAGTTTTAAGATTAAATGGGCCTGCAGAATGCCCAGCACAGTAGAAGGAAAATAGACCTGTACCAGGGGATGTCAATGTGATATTGCACACTAAGGGCAAGACAAAGAACCTAATGGCTTCCAGAAAAGAAAAATTACAAGGAATCAGGAATCAGAATGGCTCCAGACTTCTCAAAAGTTAGAAGCTAGAAGACAATTAAGAAATGCCTTTAAAATTATTAGGAATATCATAGGATGAGAGTTCTATAGATATAGAGAGTAATTGGCTCAGATTGGATCAATTCAAAGTCTTACCTCCTAGAAGATGAAACTGATAGAAGAGCCAATGCATATTCACATATTGGGAGAATATTCAGTCAATTGGGGGACAGGTCATGGATGAGCTAATGCTAAATATATAGAAAAGTAAGCAAGGGAATAAACAAGATAATTATCAGCTCCATTAAAAACAAGCAGATGTGCAAGAAAGGAAAAGTAATCGTGATGTGCTACATAACTCAGCTGTGATTTCCATTATCATGACAATATAAACACACAATATTGAGCAAATCAAAATTATGACATAACTGTACTGGTAGAGTGGTGGAATGGGAAGTTTGTGTATGTATGCGCATGGGGCTGATGGTGATAATGAGCTAAACTCTTCTCTTCCATAGAATGCTTTAATCTGAAAAAAAATTATGAATTAGCTTTACAAGTGTGCTATTTAGCTAAAGGAATTCAAAGTAGTTTCCTCTAGGGAGTAGATAATAGGAGGAGGCAGGCTGACAGCTGTGACGAGTAACTATTTGTTTCTTTAAACTGCATATAAAGCAACATTTTTAGAAAATAAAAGCTACTTTTTAAAGAAAACTCATATCATATCAGATTATGTCACCCAATTGCTTAAAACCTTTAGTGGCTTACCATTGCAATTGGAATAAAATCTTCACTCTCTCCCATGCTTTATATGCTTCATCATGATCTGAATTTTGCCCCTCTTACTTCGTCTCATACCATTCTTCCCCTTGAGCTCTAAGCTGCAGCCAGTCTGCCCTGCTTTGTCTTCATCAACACGACAAGCTTGTCTTCATCTCAGGGCCTTTGTACTTGCTGTTTCCTCTGCCTGAAATCCCTTTCCTCAGATATTTTCACAGCTGCCTTCTTCTCTTCACAGGCCACAGCTGAAAGTTGCCTCTTCAGAGAAACCATCAATAATCATCCAATTTCAAACAAATAGACAAAACCAAATTAAAATCCAGTCTACAAGTCAATAGGCCTGCACTCTTAAAAAATGTCAAAGTCATGAAAGACAAATAAAATCTGGGACTATTCTAGATTTAAAGAGTCTCAAGAGATAGCACAACTAAATGCAGTCTATGATTTGACCATATATTACCAAAAAAGCTATACAGAGCATTATTGAAGCAATTGGAGAAATTCAAATATGCAGTATATGCTAGATAATATTAATGTATGATTGTTAAATTTCCTGAGTATCATCATTGTATTGTGTATGAAGGAGAATGTCCATACTTATGGATGGAATGTCATGATGTCTGCAACTAACTTTCAAATGGCTCAGCCAAAATAAAGAGATAGATACATAGATAGAATTATAGATATCAAGTAAATGTGACAAAATGTTAACAATTGGTGAATATTGGTGAAAAATACATGAGTGTTCACTGTATTATTCTTGAAACTCTTCTGTAGGATTGAAAATTTTTCAAATCAAAAGTTAGTGGGAAAAAAATCTTAAACTTTATTTAGTAGGTTTGTAGTTGGTAGTAGCATTAGTGAAGTAATTCCAAACTATTTTGGATGTGCTATAGGATTAATCAAATGAGTAAATATAGGGACCAAAGTAGCCCTGAAGGCATTTTCTAGCACACAATTCTGTTTTGTTTTCGTTATCGCATTTATCTTTTTCTGAAACTTTTTTTGTTTATATATTTACTCATCTGTTTACTTTTTGTATTTCCCCAACTCCTATCGCATAAATGCTATTTGAGCTGAGATGATGTCTGTCTTGTTCGAATCCCCAGCATTCAAACACGTGCTTAGCATGTAGTAGATGTTCAATAATTACTTGTGGAATTAATGAATGAATTAAGCAATCCCAAGAAACCTTGGGGTCAAGCAGCTGCAGTTTAGCCCCTAGGGCCAAGTGAAGGTTCTGAGGCCCAATTGGAAAACGGTCTTGTTATTTCAGAGACCTGTGAAGTTGAGAGAGAGAGAAAGGGGGAGACTGAGCCTAGTTCTGTTACTCAAAGTGTGTTTAAAGGGAATGGGCCCTTCCAGAAATGGCAGTGATACCAAAGGTCATAACTAGACGATGGGAACTTAAGACCAAAAGGTGAATGATGGCAGGAAGATCCTGGAAATGACTGTTTAATGCTTTAATCTCCACCGAAGACAACTGAGTTTGTCTTAAAGTTTGTGTTGTTCTTGCAAGTCACTTCAATTATGTAAAACCTCTTCCTCGAGATTCCCTCTTACCCCAGAATGGATGAATTGTGCATTTTGAGCTAACTCTCAGTAAGGGAAGATAGCTGTAGGGGAAGAGAAAAGGATGCAGTTGGGAACATTGTGATCGGTTCTTTGAAGGAAAAAAACATCTTCCTCCATCACAACAATTCTGTCTGTCAATTCTTTTTCTTAAATTCCTTTCCCTGTTTCTCCTTCCTCTATCTATCACTATTCCTCCTTGGGTTAATGTCAGAAATAAGTGTTTGTGCATGCCAAAAAAAAAAAAACAACCCCATTACAAAGTGGGCAAAAGATATGAATAGACATTACTCAAAAACAGACATGTGAGCAGCCAACAGATACATGGAAAAATGCTCAAACTCACTAATCATCAAAGAAATGCAAATTAAAACCACACTGAGAAATGACCTGACTTCAGTCAGGATGGCCATCCTCAATAACTCAAAAACAACAGATGCTGGAGAGGATGCGGCGGAAAGGGAACACTTCTACACTGTTGGTGGGAGGGTAAACTAATACAACCTCTGTGGAAAAGAGTTTGGCAATTCACAAAAGACCTGAAAATCAACCTTCCATATGACTCTGCAATCCCCCTACTGAGAATATACCCAGAGGAACTCAAATCACTCTATGAAAAAGATACTGCACACGCATGTTTATTGCAGTGTTATTTGCAATAGCAAAAACATGGAACCAACTGTGCCCATCGAAAGAAGACAGGATTTTTAAAATGTGGTACATATACATGATGGAATATTATGCAGCCATAAAGAAGGACAAAATCATGAACTTCACAGCAACTTGGATAGACTTAGAGTCTGTAATACTGAGTGATCTATCGCAGAAACAAAGAACTGAGTATCACATGTTCTCACTCATAAGCAGACCTTGAACAATTATCACAATTCTATAAGAAAGGGATGGACAGTAGTGGGAAACTGCTGGGGGAGGGGGCACACCTCATCAACAAGGGTACCTGCATAATGAATATTTATTTGTATACCTAACCCTGAATTGTACCCCACATCTTCAAAATTTTTTTTAAAAAGGAAGTGTTTGTGGAGAGTGGTGAGGTAGTAAAGGAATTTTGTACAGGGATAATTCTTACTACATTTTTATTTTTCCATTTTGGATAAAGACACACACAGACACACACACACACACATTCAAATACTGAGGATGAATATTGACACCACATCATAAAGATTCTAAGACAAGCTGGGCTCGGTGGCTCAGCCTGTAATCCTGCGCTTTGGGAGGCAGAGGTGAGTGGATTGCCTGAGCCCGCAGGTTCGAGACCCATCTGGACAACTTGGTGAGACCTCATCTCTACAATAAATCAAAAAATTAGCTGGGCGTGGTAGCGTGCGCCTGTAGTTCCAGCTACTTGGAAGGCTGAGACAGAAGGATTGCCGGAGCCCAGTAGGTTGAGGCTGTGGTGGCCGGTAGCATGCCACTGCACTCCAGTCTGGATGACAGAGTGAGACTCCAACTCAAAGAAAAAAAAAGATTCTGAGACAGAATATTTTCCACACTTTCCAAATACCATCACCTCAGGGATATTTATCAGCTCTACATGCTCTCCTTCACCTTTCCACACACATGCCTGTGATCTGCCACACCAAATTCCACCACTTTTTTCTCTGTGGCATTAGAGCAATGTTTTCTCTTATTAACCCAAGCTCAGTTTAAATCCTTGGCAGTTAAGGACTGGATGGATGTCTCTCATCAGCTTTCCCCCATATCTAAGCCATAGAAGTTAAAGATTCATTTATTTTCCTTCAAACTGTTCTTGATCTCCTAATCTGCTTTCAGGTCTATAACCAAGCCATTCCTGACTGTCTACAAAGGCCTTTCTCTCATCCTCTGGTCATTCATCATCAGTTAGAATTTCAGATGAGGAATTCCACTAGCATGTTGAGTCCATGGAAGCCAAATGGACCATTATGAACTGAATCCAAATGTATAGTCAGTGGTTAAGCCAGTTGGGCCAGCAACCTCGGCACAAACCTTGGCAATGCAGACCCAAAACTTGTAGTTGCAGCAAAAATCAAGAAAGAATCATAATTTTACAAATTGCCCCAAATTAATTGAGTATAAGGTCAAGGGGAACAAAGTAGATTTGCAGATGCTTCCATATTCAAGTACACTGTCAAGGATAATTTTTCTCACTGATTGGTTTTACCTTGTATGTCACACCTATACACAAAAAACCTGTACGGGCTCCCAATTACTTTTTTTTATTTTCGCTTTTTAAGAGAAAAGGTCTTGTTCTGCCACCCAGGTTGAAGTGCAGTGGCCCAATCATAGCTCATTGTAACCTCGAACTCCTGGCCTCAAGCAATTCTCCGGCCTCAGCCTCCCAAAGCTCTGGGATTACAGGCATGAGCCACCACTAAGCTCAGCCTCCAATTACATTTAAAATCAAATCTACGAACTCAAGCCTGGCATCCAAAACTTTTTACACCGACCTTTTTCCTTCCATTTCCTTTGCATTTATCTCATCTCTCATCAATCCTTGGTATGTCCTCTTTATCTCAAACAGCCTGGGCTGGGCGTGGTGGCTCACCCCTATAATGCCAGCACTTTGGGAGGCAGAGGCAAGAGGATTGCCTGAGCTCAGGGGTTTGAGACCAGCCTGAGCAACATGGCGAGACCTCATCTCCACAGTAAATTAAAAAATCAGCCGGGCATGGTGGCACATGCCTGTGGTTCCAGCTACTTGGAAGGCTGAGGTGGAAGGGTCACCTGAGCTCAGCAGGTTCAGGCTGCAGTTGCCGTGGTGTGCCACTGCACTCCAGCCTGGGTGACAGAGTGAGACTCCGACTCAAACAACAACAACAACAACAAAAAAAAACCAAAAACCTCATTCTCACCACCAGGTTTCTGTTCTTGCCCCGCTCCTTGCCTACAATGCCTTTCCTCTTCCTCCTTGCTGATGTATGTTAACTGTATCATTCAAAAGTCATTTCAAGATATGTTCTCTTACAAGAAGCTATCCCTGATTCACTCATTTTGTGCTAAGACAGACTTTAGAGCTAGCTGATCAAGTTTAACTTCATCCCCACCTCCATTTTTCAGATGAGAAAACTTGAAGTCCAAAGATATTAAATGATTTGTATAAGGTCATGCTGTGAGTTTAGTGGTAGAACCTTAAAGAGAAGCTCGATTTCCCAACTCCTTTTGTGATTTCCTTTCCACTCTGTCACACTTTGTCCCACCCAACCTCCCTCCCTGGGAAAAGTACAGTGTGGTGTCATGATCATAAATTGGCATCTGTATTTGGATTATCTTTTTTTTACCTGCATTTGGCTTATCTCAACCACCAAGTTCTAATGATTCTTGTGGGAGGACAGTATCTAATATTTCTGCTTCTCTAGGGCACCTAACAGGGCTGTGTACACCTCAGACTGGCAGTAAATGCATCTTAACTGTGAAGTGCTTTACTTCAAGAAAACATAAAAACAGAACCAATAAAACAAGTACATTCTGAGTGGATTATTATATTACATACATATTCAAAAGGGTTTCTCTGAACAGGGACCTCTCATAGTGAGCTTGGTTACAGATCATTAACTACTGTCTGAGAGAGATTGAGAGAGAGAGAGAGAGAGAGAGAGAGAGAGAGAGAGAGAGAGCTGAGAAATCTCAAGGTAAAAATGTAAAAGCGGCCGCTCCTCTTATAAGCTCAAGACAGAAAATGGCATTAAGGCAGCCTTCCCACTCTGTTATGGAAAGGATTTACACAGTCCCTGCTTCACAGCCCCCAGTTCTGCACTATGTTCTGTTCTCTCTCAGCTGGGAGTTGAGTGACACAAGTTCTAAATATCTGCTCCACCACTAATTATCTCTGTGACCTAAGACATGGCACTTAATCTCACTGGACTTATGTTTTCTCATCTGTAAAGGTTAGGGGGCGGGAATGTGGGATGGCAGTTCAGACTTGCCTGCTTCATGCATTTGTTGTGAGGCTCAAGTGAGATAATATATGTGAAAGTACTTTAAAAATCAAAAGGCATTATAGGAATGCAAGGTATTAGCTTTTTAGTTCTTCAATCCTATATCAATTAAATCCTAGGAGACTAGAGTGAATGAAGGATAACAGGTTTGCATTTTAATCTCATCTAAATTAATTGTCTGAATCCTCTACCTTCTCCATAAAAGCTGTTCTTCATCCCATAACTTAATTTTATTTAATAGATTATTATAAAGGTTGCTATTTTGGCTTGGCACATTGCCATGGCGGCAGAAGGGGAGGTTGGCAGCTGCTAAGACTCAGGAAAGGCACTGATTTCTTCCCAAATTGCTCTAAAAGGGAGGAAGGACTTGGGGAATTTGAAGCTACTAGTCAAGGAGCAAAAGGTTTCCACTTTCGCACTACAGTGCCACTCTGTCATTAAGTAATAAAAAAGAAATGAAAAAAAGGGAGAAGAGATTTAATTTTGCCACATTTCTCAGTTTTTGTCTCCTTTGCCCTTCCACAACTTTAAGCATGGCTCAGATTGAAGGATTCTCATGCTTGTTTGCATAACCTTTAACCTTTAACTTGAATGGAATTAGGGTAAATGCTGGGGACTGAAGTGAGGTAGTACATTGCATACTCAAAAAATATAAGCCCACTGTACAGGATCAAGCCTTCATCCAGCCCAATCAAGTAACTTATACAGCATGCCCAAAGTCCCAGGTTAGGAACCATTTCTGTGCTGAGAAATCCAAAAACATGTCCACTCAAGCCTGGTTCCAGATATGCCTGGTTCAAGAAATTCTTATGTAGCTCTTGACCTTTTTATCGGTATTGTTCAATTAGAAAACAGCCTCTTAAGATATCATTCATCATCTGAAATATCAGATACTGCTAAAAAAAAAAAAAGGCAATGCAGAAAAAGATACCCTGACCAGTAACCTGCAATGAATCATCCACTTAACAGACATTTCCTGAATCCTGTCTGTGGCCTCAGTTCTGGGTTAGGTTGTAAGGAAAATCCACAGGCATCTAAGTAAAGCTTTCCCTGTTAAGAAACCATCAGGTTATGGGGAAAAGGCGGGTTACATTAGTTACAGTAAAGGTGCCTCCCCAAATCAGGCACCAAACAACCATTCTGACCATCTCTGTACCCTGCCTCCAATATAGAGTACTGTAGTCAATGCTGGGCTGAGGAGAGACCCAAAACACCCTTAGTATGACATGAGGCAGTAGGCAAATTGTGGTGTGCTGAGAAATAACCTTTAAAAAATTATATCTTTTTCCCCCTTATTTTATTATAAAGATGTGGGGTACAAGTCAGGATTAGGTACATAAGTGGTCTGTGTGCAGAAGTTTGGGCCTCTGACACTGGTTCTCACTTCCCCTGGTTTAGGATCAGGGACCTTTAGTGATGTTATGTGCCTCCCCCCCACCTCCACCCCTGCTGTGTCCCACTACTGCCAATTCCTCTCTTGTAGCATTGTGATAAATGTTCAGGACCCACTTATAAGTGAGAACATGTGATATTCAGTTCTTTTTTTCTGTGATAGGTCACTGAGTATCATGGGCAATAGGCTGTTTGTGGCATGCTGAGAAATAACTTTTTAAAAACCCTTGAAACAAATCATAATACAATTCAGGCAGCATATCTCCAGGAACCCATCCTTATGGAGCAGATGCCCTGTACAAACAACTATTTTAGCATTCAACCTCAAACTGACCTTGCACCAAGAGTTTACATCATAAATTTTGGACTCATTGTGATTGAATATAGAATTATAGACAAGAGTTTCAATAAGCATACATGAAGCAAGAACTCCAAGACTCATTGTGATTGAATATAGAATTATAGACAAGAGTTTCAAGAGTTTCAATAAACATACATAAAGCAAGAACTCCAAGTTGTCCCCTCATGGTGTCCTGCTTGATGACACACTGTCTATGCCAAACCCCATCGCGTCACTCTCTAACCCCAGAGGCCATGTTACCATGTGACTGCTTAGCCTCCAGCTCTTCTAACTACATGCTGGGGTTTAGCAAAAAGTAAGATTTAAATGTGGGATATTGGACCCTTCTAAGACAGAGATTTCACCAAGGCTGAAGAGTGATTTCCAAGCCTGGGCTCATCAGCTGGTCAGATCTGCCATCTGTATGTTCTAGTCCTGAGCTCTTAGAGTTAAAGGCAGCTTGGAGGCTTGAATATGAACTAGGAGAAAGAAGAACAAGCCCAAGGAGTGTGAAGATGGTGGGACCCTAGGGTGGATTTATTGGAAGGAGGCCTGACATGTGAGGAACTTGATAGGGCTCATCTCCCTTGGGTTTCCCCATCCCCAGAGGTTAAGGGAGGTTATTGTGCTAGCTTAGTAGCTGCCAAGCAGTAGAACTCATGTCTGGAAGGGTGGGCTTAGACTGTGATGCTATAGCAAGGATCTGAGAAATGCAGACCTCATCAGAGATTCTGCTCTATGGAGAGGGGTAGGTGAGGCCATGATCTGTGGTGTTATTTACTGCTTGGATGTGGTGTAGGTAACAGAAAAATGCTGCAGATTCTGGAAAATTCTGGGTGGGTGAGTGTTGGTCGGCAAAAGAAGAGGGAGTAGTGGGAGACATGGTCTGGGAAAAGATGGCAAGAGGAGGGACTGCAGAAGGAGGGCTGCCATCCACAACTGCAGCATTATGTGTATGGGAGGTAAATTTACTTGTCATATTTCAAATTAGGTTTACGGGTATTTCTTCCCCCTAGCCCCCACCCAGCAGTGGCTTAAAGGGCGATCTTCTCAAATTTTAATTACAATTGGCAGTATATTGGCATCTAAAGTCTCGGTCTAAGATGATGATTTGTATGTATGTGTACGTGTCTACACTCAAGAGAGCTCCTAAAGCCTCCGATGTGGTGGGAAGATTGCTGTGGTAGGGACCAGCCTTCTCTTTGCAAAGAGAATCCCTCACCCCTAATATCAGAGTGCTTCAGGAGGGGAAAAGGGTTGTGGTGTTGCGGTGAATTTTTCCAGCCCAAGATACACACACACACACACACACACACACACACACACACACACGTTAACAAGTTTGGTACAAAGTCCTGTTGATTGCCTGGGAAATTCAGCTAAAAGCACAAGGCAGTCTATTATAGCAAAGGCGAACTAGACGGAGGCCAGATAGCTACGGAGACCAGGGTAGCCTGAGCTCCCGAGAGCGCAGCCCAGCTGCTGCTGCGGGGTACCCTCGCCTTGCTCTCGAAGCTACGAGGCTACGTCTGCAGGCTGCGGAAAGCCAGGGCTCCATCCTCCCTCACCACACTCCTTTCCCGAAGCATCCCAAACTCTGTATCCAACGGCAAACCCCTTGGACCAGGCAAAGCTCAGAAACGCAAAAACCGAAAGGGGGCAAATTTTACTTCAATCCCAAGGAGGCTGAATAACCAACCTCCCTCCATACCACCACACACACACACACACACACACACACACACACACACACACACACGCACACCCCAACCCCAAGCCGCTTAATTTCTTTTCCCAGGTTAGATAAAAAACGATTACTTGCCCACCGTGGCTTGGAGATGGGGGGCAAGAAGCCGGTCGGAGGCTCAGCTCACCTGCTGCTGAGGTGGGCGAGCAGACGCAGGATGGAAGCTATAAGAAGCAGCTCGTGGCTGAGTGGTTGGGGGATTGGAAAGACCCTCAACTTAGCCTCTGGTTTTTCTTTTCATTTATGTCATTAAAGGGTTAAACGTGGCCAGGCTCCAACCCCCACCCCCCCCCCCCCCGCAGCCGCTCCACTCCCCCTCCCCTTTTTGTTTCCCCCCTCCCCTCCCGCGCGTCGCTAGGAGGTCATCAAGCGCTCTGCCCAGTCCGCGTTCGCAGCCCCTCTGCTTCCCGCCCATCGGACCCGTGGCTGCTTACGAAGAGGTGTGCGCTCGCCGAGGGGCGTGTTCCAGCACTGGGAGACGCTGAGCGCCCGGGGTAAGACCTCAGAGCGGAGCTGGCCATGGAGCGGGGCGGGGGAAAGTTTGGCACCCTGCAAGGGATGGCCGGACTGGCGTGGGCGGGGCGCCTGAGGGTACTTTAGCCCTCCAAGCTCAGGGGCGCAGGCTGCCCAGACCTGAGGCGGCGTGAGGCCATGGACCGCGGAGCTGCCGCGGCTCAGGGCACTGCCCCGCCTGAGGATGGAGAGCAGCCCGCGGAGTCTCCAGAGCCTCCGCCTCCCTGGCCGCCGCCGCCGGCGGCTCCTCCGCCGCTCTCCGAGCCCTCGCCAGAACCGGCACCAGAGCCCTGTCCAGAGCCTGCTCCAGGACCCTGTCCGGAGGCGATCTCAGAACCAGCTACAGAACTAGACACAGACTCGACCTCAGAACAAGCCCCAGAGCCGGCCCCGGAACCGGCCCCAGAACCAGCCACAGAGCCGGCCCCAGAACGGACCCCCAAACCTGCCGTAGAGCCGGCCCCAGAACCTGCCACAGCGCCGGCCCCAGAGCCAGCCCCAGATCCTGCCACAGAGCCGGCCCCAGAGCCAGCCCCAGAATCTGCCACAGAACCAGCCCCAGATCCGGCCTCAGAACCTGCCACAGAACCAGCCTCAGAGTCCTGCCCTGAACCGGCTCCGGAGTCCCGTCCGAAGCCGAGTCCAGCACCATGTCTACTGCAGTGTCCGGTGGACACTCAAGAGAGGGGTCTAAGGACCTCACCATCGCCATCGCCCCGAACGCCAATGTCGTGGTCCAGAATAAAGGTAAGGAAAAGACCCCCCTGGAGCGGGAGAAAGAGGCAAGGCGAGGTCGGATGGTTGTAGAGCCCGCGGGACTCAGGGTACCCCTTGCATCCGATTTGGCTGCCACTGGCTGGCCAAGATGCTCGGAAAGATGCAGGGATTGGGGAGCCCAGGGAGTGAGGAGCAGTTGGGAGGCGGGAAGCAACATGTGGGAATCCAGAGTGTGTTGTTTGGTGCTAGAAATGGGGGTGACTGCAAGGGGTGAGAATCGGAGCAGTTTTCCCCCTGGGGAGAAGCTACAGCGCGGTGAGCGCCAGTATCTTGAAGAGAAGAGGAAGACACCCTTGGGGAGCGCAAAAGACCTGGAGAAGTGTTTGGTGCCGATCCCTGCTACATAGTGGATGGGATTGAGTGGGGGCAGTGGGACACACCTCTTAGCCACGGTCACTGCCGCAGAGGCCCAAGCTGCGGAGCCACCGCCTGCTTGGTCCCCTTCCTGCCACTGGGGAGGGGGCGAGTCAGCTGGGACACAACTGGCGGCGCTCCAGGGAGGTGCCCGGCGCCTCTGCCAGCTGCAGGGCGCTGGCACTCCTGGTGGGGATGAGGGTACGGGCGGCGCCCACGCGCACTGCAGGGGAAGGACAGGGTTCGCCCGGGAGCGGGG